>NC_092859.1:156866525-156969468 GCF_032062135.1 Pyxicephalus adspersus
GTCTCTTTCTCTCATACACCTGCGAGTTTTGGAGTGTGAAATGGGAGAATGGGAAGTTTTAAACCGTCTGCTGCTTGACAAATCCGCACTTGAAAGAGGGGGACACGGGGCTGAGACAGGAAAGTGACATTAATTAAGAAGAAACTTTGAAAAAGGTGAGGTGACCTTGTATTTGCGGGAATGTGTCACTCGTTTGGGTGACACGAGTGATGGAGCTGGTAGCGCGGTTTGACGTGAGCGCAAGGTTCACTGCTTTTGTTTCAGTAAACATCAAAAAAAAAAAAGGACGTGTTTTCTGTCCTCTGCCAGTTGTTATCAGAAAACTAAGGTGAAGCCAGACACGGAGATTGTAGAAAAACAAAGTCTGGCAAAATGGAGGCAGCAAACAAATGGGAAATGCCCAATACATAAAGGAAAATTAATATTATTATTATTATTATCATTATTATTAAACAGTATTTATATAGTGTCAATATATTACACAGCGCTGTACATTAAATAGGGGTTGCAGATGACAGACAGATAAAGATAGTAACACAGGAGGAGGAGAGGACCCTGCCCCGAAGAGCTTACAATCTAAGAGGTGGGGGAAGTATCACACAATAGGAGGGGATATGGAATGGTAGGAAGTAGTGAGGGTTAAGGAGACAGAAGAAGATGGGTAGGCGAGGTTAAAGCATTGGGTTTTAAAAACTCTTTTAAATGAGGAGAAAGTAGGAGCAAGCTGAATAGGACGAGGAAGACCATTCCAAAGAGTCGGGGCAGCTCTTCAAAAGCTGTGTGTGTGACGAGGTTATGAGTGAGGAAGACATTAGTAGGTCATTGGAGGAATGAAGAGAGCGGCTAGGAGGATATTTTACTATCAGGTCAGAAACGTAAGTGGGACAAGAGCAGTGAAGAATAATAAAGAATTTAAGAGAAATCGGTTATTATATTGAAGGCTACACAGAGGAGAACAGAAGAAAGTAACGGCTCATTGGGGTTGGTTCAGTAAAGGAGTTTAGGCTAACCACTTACTAAAGTGAATTTTAACTTTGCAAGGGATAATTCACTTATGTTAGAGAATGCAATGACAGGTCACTTTGCAAATCCTCAATCATGTGCAAGTAAAGTTAAAAAATGGATTTTGCCTTGCACATGATTGGATAGTTGAAGTCAGCAGAGCCCCTTAGGAAATCAGCCCCTTAGGAAATCAGCCCCTTTGATTTCTCAGTTGCCATTTCTCTACAATAGGTTTGAATATTGAACCAGCTGATAGATTTTTTATTTCTTATGTATACTTTATTAAGGATACCTGACTAAAATAGAAGTAAAGCATCGGAAGGGTCCTTAATGAAGAATGGTACAGGTAGAGGTGATGTCCCTTCTGCAATAAGTATTCTTACCAGCCTGATCACAGCCTAGCTGTTAAAATTTGCTGAACAACGCATGAATAGCATTTGGTGCCGGCATACCCAATAATTCTGGCTTATGTGGGTGCCGGGACTGAATGAACACCCGTGCTCCTTTAGCCAAAGGTCAGAATGCAGAAGATGGCAGTACCCATATTGGAATAAGGACAGCTGAGTATGCCATTTTATTTACATTTGGAAGTGAAACTTCACAATGAAAAAATAAGACTAGACAGGTCCTTTAGGGAAGGAATATCACCTGTTTCTTCTGCGATAAAATAAACTAACCTGTCTGATCACAGTTTTTTTATTTAGACTCACCTGACCTCTCTCTGTCAGTAGCTCCCCTTTAAAGCAGCGGTCGCCAACTGGTGGTCCGCAAGAAAATTTTGGTGGTCCGCGACTCTGGCTGGTGCCCCACCCCGAGCAGGGTTAGGAGAAGGACGGGGTGCACTGGCCAGAGCCGCAGACCATGTCCCCCTGTACAAATCTCTGGCTCAAGGAAGTAGGCGGGTTATCTCTGGACACAACCCACCCACTCTCCCATCGTAGGCTCAGATCTGCGATGGGAGAGTGAGCGGGGTTATGGCATCATCACGTCACTATGGGGGAGGCTTCTCCCCCTTTTGAGTGACAACCGGCTCCCCACACATGCACGGTCCGGAGTCGGTAACTTTAGTGGTCCGCGGGACCGAAAAGGTTGGCGACCACTGCATTAAAGTGTTGGATTTTTCAGCCATCTTTATTTGGCCAGGACAATAAAATGCCAAAAACAACATTTTTTGCACTCAAGAAAACATTAAATATAATTTACAAATTTAGCCTAAACATTAATCAGCTAAATCATTTAAATTGACAGATTGTTGTGTAAACTCAGAGAGAACAAGGTGTGGTCTCCACAAGACCTCTGAAGGTTTTCTTAGGATATTCTGCACTACTTAAAGACTCTCTTCCCTTACTTGACCCTGCTGTTATCCCTTCCCTTGGAAAACTTCACCCACAGGTCCAGAAAAGACAATGTGGTCATCAGTCCAGGCCACCTTCTACCATTGTGTTATGGTCAGGATTTTGATGCCAATGTGACCATTGTAAGAACATTTAGACCGGTATCACTATCTCTTCTGGTATATCAGACAAGATGGGCTAACCTCCTCCATATGTGCACTAACAAGCCCTAAGTTTTTTTTTTTATTTAGAGATAACATCATCCACACTTCATTGCACACCCAGACAGCGCTCTCTTACTTCTGTACTCATATTAACAAAGTGCATATGTCCTTCACACTTAAGAGTCATCAACCACACAATAATCCAAGAAAAGGCTCCAAAAACAACACTTATCTTGTGCAGATGACACTGACTTTCCAGCTACAGAATAATGACATCATGATCTTAAGAAAATGAAAGCTTCAATATAGCTGTCAGGTGTCAGATGAGTATGTACTGTCCCACAGGTGGTCATGACATGTACGGCTGGGGTAATTAAAACAGATGCCAGCCCCAATGGAATGACATTTGGTTTGGTAATGCACTGTATATCATTAACAAGTGAGGTTTTAATTATTTGCAGCTACTTTATGTCTAAAAAACAAATGTTGAGTGGTATTTTTAGGGCTGCTCTCCTATACAAGCTTAAGGTCCAACAAGCCTAGGTATGGGCACTTACAGTCTCTAATGACAATGTAGAACATTGTCACCCCATTATAGGAAGTGTCTACACAAAGACATTCATTGCAATTATTATTTCAAGGAAAGCTGCAAATTGTAAAATATTACCCATGTATTTTTTTTTGTATATTGCTTTTACATATTTAAGCTTAAATGAGACTTTGGTGATTAAGTTTACATAAACCTAAAGATAATTTTTGGTGGTCTACATTTTAAAATGGGCCTTTCAGGAACTTTACTGCATAAATGCCTTTTGAACATATACCATAAATTATATAAAAAAAACATCCTTGAGCTTGGCATTTCCTAGGGCGAGCCATTGGCAAGATTGGGTGGTTTGCTGGCTGTCTTCTCATTCCACAGGTACAAGGTCCCCCACACATTCCCAATAGTCCAAGCTTGCATTTTGCCCATGGTAGTTGCCCATGTAAATGCTCATAAAGGTGATATCTGCCAGGACGGGGGTGTACAGACAGAAAATCCCTATTTGATCCGACCATAATGAACCAGGTTAGGCACATTTTCTCTTATATCTCTAGGTCTGGATCTTCAGACAAGAGACAGCGGTATCTTTAACTGCTCAGAGACCCGAAGTCTAGTTGTGCAGACAGTTGGCTGGCCTTCTTAATGAAGTTGAACAAGAAAGAGGAGCAGGGAATTGATAGGACAGCAGCAGCAGAGAGATGCTATCTGTCAGCAGTGACAGGCAATAAAGTGTCCTTCTCCAGGGTCTAAAATACAGTTAGGTATCTTCATCAATACACATCATCCTTAAAGTACCTCCCTTGTGCCTCTCATTCACATGCACCAGCTTTTCAGATGAATTTCAGTGTTTTTATTTTCGTGGCATCTGGGATATCTAGAAATTGCTAACAGAAGTACCGGTAGAATGAACTTTGTTTTATTTACAGGCGCATCATACATTGCGGCATTCATGAGTGTTGGGCTGTGGATTTATTCTGCTGCCTGTCTTGTGTAATGCACATTTTTGTTTTTGGCTCTCTAAGGACCCTTTCAAACCCTGGGTGTAACCCTGTGTGGTTTTCTATAGCTGGGTGCACAGAAAACTGTTGCTGTACGGCTGGGTAATGCAAACAGCACCATGGGCAGCCACATCCTAACAACGGCATAGCCAAAAAGGATTCATAACTTTTGGGAATGACGCAATGACCTGATGTAGCCTTGTGAAAAAAATAGTCCCTCTCTGCTCCCTTTTACTTGAATAGGAGCATCTGGGACAGTGGTTGAGCCCATGGCTCAACACCACAGCTCCCCGTGGGCCTGAATTGGCCCTCCTTCTCATACTAGCCATACAAAATGTAATCAAGGTCCAGTTTGATCATCTCAATCAATATATATACAGAACATCAATAAAAAATCAATTGATTGTAATATAACACATTGCAACCAATGCCCTCCAATAAAGTAATATTGATTCTGGGTAATTAAACCAAATACAAAGTAATTACTCCATAGTCACGCCATTGTTCTCTTGATTAATAAACATCATTGAACATTTTTTGATCAAGACATTTATAAGACATCTGATACATGATGAAATTTTTTTTTGACCTGACAATTTCATTTTCTTTTGATCTTGCATTCAATTTAGGTTGCTTTTGGTCAAATTTAAAATTGGCTTATGGTTGGTTTGATGATTCAATGGAAAAATTGACCTGTGTGTGGTCAGCTATAGGGTCCTTTCAGATCTGTGGTATCAATCTGCACGGATATTGGATTCCAGCCATACAGCACAGCAACTTCTGCTGTGCAGCCAGCAAAGACAAACCACAGCAGGCAAATAGATTTACACATAGCTGTGGCTACAATGCAGATCTTCAGACAACAACCATATACCAAAAAGTGATCAATTGCTGTGGTTTGCCACATGTTAAAAAAAGGATCCCAACCTGTTCTGTTCCAGGTTAGGACCATGGCTCACTGCAGGTCTGAAATAGCCCTGGAAGAAGACTTGGTCGCTAACAATAAGCTTTTTTAAATTTACCTTATTTTTTTACAAAAATTTTTTAAAGATTTTTAAATTTGGACCATTTTCAACATTTTCTCTGCAATAAAAGTTCCCACACCTCTCTTTAAGGCCAATAAAATAATCACTTTTTAACGGGATCGCCAGTCTTAGAGGATCGCCACTTTTACTCTAAAATTCTCCATTTACATAAAGTGCCTTTCTGAAAGTGATAACATCCCTCAGGGCACAATGGGGATTAATGGTGTTTGTTTTAGACAGTTGTGATCCCAGATAGACAAAGTGTAAAGCAGTTTCTTCATTTATGTGAATTGAGTTTCTAATTACCATCATAACTTAATAACAACCCCAGGATTACAGATCACCATGGTAAAAAATTAAATTACCCTTAAATAGATATGGCAATCAAAAGATAAAGGACAAACAGAGGAGGGGTAATCTGTTATCGGATTGCCACTTATAAATAGACCCCATGTGTATTCTTAACCTCTGGCTGCTGGAGCTCCCATGGGCTTCATTGCCTTTGTATTTCCTTCAAATATATCAATTCTTGGCAGTAACACAAAGTCTTCAGGAGCCTGCAAAACAAACAGAACACGCTCTATCCTATACCAGACATAAAATACATGAAGAATAGACATATATTAGTATTTGATCACACTTTAGTTTATGATTTAGAATAACAAAGAAGTAAGCTAACAGTAAACAGAAGAATAGTAATCAATGAGTTTGCTAGGATTTATTGCATTCCAGGTTTGGCAAACCAATAATTACCTTGCCAAATACTTGGTTATATAGGCAAACATCAACTGTGAGCCTTTTGTTAAGGTACACAATAAGCAGCATTCTCATTGGCTAGCAGTTACTCCCATGAAAACCACCAGCCAGTGGTAATGGTTCTTGGTAATGAATTTACAGCTAATGTCCTACTACAGCTTTTTACTAGACACGAGGTAACACTCCAACAGCAAAACCAAATTCATGGAAATTTTACATGAAAAGAAATTGGACATTTTACAAGGGACTGGCAAGGTAAATTTCAAATGAATTTCAATGGGTTTAACCCAAACTTTATACTGAACCCAAAATGCTTTGAGTCCAGGCATGTTGACCCACCTCTAAGAACCCAGTAATTAAGTAGGAAATCCTTGGAAAGGATTGCCAATGGCAGTTGCCATTACAGACTTGTGAAGGTGCAGGTCCCAGGGCTGTCCTTGCTTTATGAAATAGAATAAACATGTAAATCAGGTAGCCTTAGAATTGCCATGTATGTGCTTCTTCGAGTCAGCTCTAAAAACTTCAGTTCTTTTGTCCCCACTACTACTTTTTTGAAAGATATTCTATTCCTGGGTTGAAGAGAGCAGCAAAGTTCTTGTCCATTGCTGGTTCATCACTATTGCCAATCTCTGACCTTGCCGAAGCTTTGCCAGAACAGCCTCAGATTGACCATTGCAGGAAGACTTTGGGTGCTACAGATGTGTTCAGGCACTTTTCAGCAGATGATAGAATCACTTTGCTAAGACAGGAGCACGTGGATAAGCAGAAGTTTGTAAAATAAGGAAACACAATGGCTGCAGATCTTCGGATTAATGTTACAGTGTTACCCTAAATTTTATGTGGGTGAAAGTCAATGCCTGGCACAGGGTGGTATCAACAACCCACAACTTTGTCAATTGAAGTAAAAAAAACTGCTGTTTTGCCACCGACTGTTGCTTAGTAATAAACAACATCATTTAAAGTAAAACTGAATCTGATTTTTGTGATAGTTCAATCTGCTTTACTACAGTAGGAATCTTTGGATAGATTTGTTTAAAACATGTTTACCACTTGGTCTAGTTGTACATAAATTCTCCCTTTGAAATTATTCTGCTGATAATTTGCCCTTTGTGGATCCTTATTTTACCCTTTAAGAACATGCTAATATCCAATTGAATGGAATCCAATGGAACCTTCCATTTCTATGATATTTTGGCCCCAGTCAGAAAGGGCTAGATGATACTGGAAATCCTTCAGGAAGGAAATAGGTTTGGATCTTCTGACTCTTTGCAGTTATAATGCACATTGGGGCTGATTAAACAAAGGAGTTTGGACTATTCACCTAACTAAATTAATTGCAAGGTGATAATATGTTAAAAATATTACTTTTGCACACTATACCCAATCATGTGCAACAAAATCTAAACAAAAAGGATTTTTCCTTGCAAATGATTTATTGGTTTAGGTCAACTGAACTTCAATCACTAAGCTAAGTGAAACATTCCTTGCAAGAAGAGAATTTACTTTGCAATGTGTCCTGCCAGTCAGATCCCTACCTCAGGCCGCGTCCTCTTCGTCTGATCTGTCCCCCGGCGAGTGCGCTGACGTTCCCCGGGAGTTCCTGGTGACGTTGGTGCTTGTGTCGGTGCGTGCGGGAGTGTGGTGGGAAATTCAAATTATTTGTCTTGGATTCAATACAAAATAACTGTATTGAATCTAATACAAAATATTCATTTTATTTATATGTTATATATGCTACTGTACAGATATATTACAGGTTTCAGTATTTTTGATTTATTTATGCATCCTTGTCTTAACAGATTTTTGTATATTTTTATTTAAAGTTTAATAATACATTTAATAAATATTGGACATTTCAATGAGTCATGCCTAAGAATTACAGGCCTACAATGTAAAATACATTTTTATGAAAGACAATGTACTGCTTTTAGACATATAAATCCGTACAAAAATTAACCGCCCAGGAGGTTAAAGCTGTCCAAGTCTGGAGAAAATAGGCTTTCATGGATGAACCTGGGTGATCCAACAAACCTCAAAAAGATTCCTTATAGTAATTTGCTATTAGTTGGCAAACGTTTTTAATCCTGGGCCCGATCCATTCAAGGATCACCCAGGTTTTCCCATGATGGTATACCTTCGCCAGCCTTGGGGAGCTTTAAACAATCCAGTCCATTGTGATTTGAGCTCACAGTGCACAATGATATCAGATTTGGCTATTCCAGTCCAGGAGAGGAGCCTGTAGAGCTGTGCCAGGCTGAAGGGAAGGGAAGACCGAGGGGAATTTAGCTTTAAGATAAAGAATGTAGCTGTTAGTCACATTTCCATGTCCTCATTTGTAATCTAGCTTCGACGAACAAATGCAACCAAGTATACTATGCATGAGAACCTGTAACAGAATTCATTGCACAGCTAATCAAAAGGAACAAGTTATATTTGCAGTCAGTAAAAACACCTTCAGTGTTCTTGATGTCAAAGGAACCAAGCTGCTGCACTTCAGAACTCTGTACACAAAGATATGATAAATCACGCAGTGTTGGGATGTCATTATACAGTCCCTGTAGCACATGAAAAACGACCATCAGTCCACATCGGTGTGTCACTAAACTTTTAAAGGGTCAGTTCAGTTTTTCAATGCACTTCCTTTAATTGCAGGTCATGCATCATTATTCAGAAAAAGTCACTATGAAACAGGTACAATGCCCGATATGGAACATGGAACTACTAAAGTAGATCCCGTCTACTGGTTAAATGTAAATTGTCAAAGGTAGAGGCCATGATCAGGGGAGCTCAGATGGCCAGCCTCTGCTGCTAGCTGCTTAGTCACCCTTGACCACCCGCCTTGTTACCCTCCAAGGCCACCAGCCCAATGGTTGGATTAAATGGCTGAAACAGCCACTTAAATAATGTTAACAGAGCTTATATATATAACATATAAAAATATATATCTTCTCATCCACATTTCACTTTCATACGTATCCCAAAAACTCAATCATAACATTGCCTCCCTTCAGTAATTATAGGGACACCGTCAGCCTTCAGCTATCATAACTCTTGGTTCTAGGTCCTCAAGGGTGTCATCTACCAACACCATGCAAAATTGGGTCAGCAAAGCCCTAGTTCTTATGTTCCTAGCTGCACCACACCAACTTGGGAATGCCACCCCCTGCAATGCAGCCCCTTCACCAACATAAATCTCATAGTTACACCTCCTGAAACCTCTTAACATTCCGGAGACACGACACCTAAGGTGATTACCCGTAGCCCAGACAATGCTTAGATACCACCCTTGTGGACCTTCCAGCTGTGAACCTCTTTTACAACCCCCCAAATATTTTCTCTCACAAAAGACCCACCAGGAGAGCTATCCAACTACAGAGTGCATGGGTGGGACACTTTTCATTCCAAGATTTCTTCAAGTCTTTTCCAACTGAACCAACTTTCTCTCTCACACACTTTCGATTCCATAAGAACTAGCAAGGTGTCTCTTGATGATCCTGGCACTATTGCCAAATTCCCAGTGCCAAGATCACCCATGTGACATGGCGCTATGAATAAACTGTGAGCCCTGGTACCTGGATTGTTATCTTATTTGCAACATTAATACAATAGCTGATTCAGCTTTATTGTGTTCGAGTCATTAATCAGCGTAAGTGCGCGTTCCCATTCTAATGAACCCTCTCTTGAGAGAATGTGTCTGCTAGTCATAATTCTGAGGCCCTTGACACTCTCCATTTCATACTGTGAGGGTCGGCAGGTCATGACTCTGGGATGTGCCTTACGGGTATATGAAGCTCATCTAATGAATTTATGCTTCTGTTTAAAATGAGCTCAGAGAACCACAAAGGGTAACAACTACAATGTGTAATTTATCATAATATTTATATTCACCAACAGTTAACAAAGCTCCATGAATGATAATGTTGTATTGCTCCATTTTAAATATTCTTTTAGTTTTAGCTCACCTTTAATACTCTAGTTAAAGTAACTCTTCAATAAAACAAATATGGGGGCTTCCATTGACATTGACCATGGTAGTGGACTGTTTGGCTAAGTTTGTTGAAGCAAAACTCAAAGTTCTTTTTTAATGCTTTTTCTAGGTAAATGAAAGACAGTTAACAAGATCAATCCTAACAAGTTTGAATATAAGTCAGCGATGGTTACTGTGGTAGACAATAAACATATGTTGCCAACTCTACAGGGTATTTGGCATTGTCTAACTCAACCTCTCCTGAAAAAGGGATTTCAGGGCTTAGACGGAGCCATTATTAATTGTGTTGCTGCAGAGTTAATTAGGATCCAGGCACAGGGTGTCCTGGTTGGACCAGACACTCTTTCCAGGCCAGAAAATGGGGATGGGTCTGGTGCACCTGGCTAATAATAAAAGAGCCCCTTTCTTTGTATTTGGGGGCAGCTGTAGCTTGAGGCCGGGTGGCTCAGGTGTGTGCAGCCTGCATACTGGGAGAGCCCAGGAGATCCCCCAAATATCGATGTCTGAGACCAAGATAGACAAAGTCAGGAGGCTAAATTTGTGTTTTCTGCCATACTCTAATGACATGAATCTCCTGTGAGGGGTAAACCTCGAAGATTGTTTACGTTGATGTGTTTGTGAATAAAATTGAGCAGAGCACTCGGAAATTGGAAATACCTCTCTGCATAGAGTGACTTTGGTGCTGATCTCTCACATTATGTAAAATTTGCGTAAATTCCCAAACTCTCCCCAGGCTAGCAAATTACGACAACGTTTAGAAAAGGAAGCCTCATTTAGGCTCATCAGCTATACCAGTCCTTGAATCAATTCTATGTTATGTTTGTGAAAAGGGACTCCATAGCAATGTTATATCTAGTGTATGTTTGTGTGATGAGGGAGGGGGTTTAAAGAGGAAGAGGAGTCTTCACCCTAAATCATTTGTTCATCTTAAGCTTTTGCACTTTGTATACAGCAGAACATTTAGGAACCCACAGCCCAACCATCAGAAAATGCTTATGATAATAATGTTTAGGAGGTATCACCATTTCGTATTATTGCCTGGGAACAGTGGGTGCATATCACCCCAGTGTATGTTAAGATAAGGGGTACAATATGTAACCTATGCACACTGACAAATATGAATGACAATACAATATTTTATTTTGCTATATTCACAGATTACTGACAAAGTCTAGGGTGCACTGAAGATTATGAGACTGTTTACAGGTGGCCAATAAAAGTCTTCAGTAGAAATAACAATTTTTTAACGATCTTGATGCACCACAAGGCACACGATTACCTAATCTGAATATAATCCTGGTATGTCTAATTATAAGCACTGCTCTATATACAGTCCTACCATACAGGGCCACCTGTATGATATCTCATACTGCTTGCACAATGAGTGGTAACTAGTAGCTCAGTGCCTTAAGAACTTCCAGATATGTCAATCAGCTCTAGGAAGCCTCATGGCATGATTTGTGAGGCGAGAATTTGAGTTTATAAAAATAGATAATAAGATGTGCCAGCAGTGAACTGCATGAGTAAGGGGAAATGCATTATGTTAGATACTGCTAAAAATCTGTTTTAAACCTGAAATCATTTTGGCTCCTATGAGCAACTGTCATTGAGCATTAAACTTTTTGTTGGCAAATAAAACAGGAATTATCATAAAGAACAGGTAGCAGAATAAAAAAAAAAGCACTTAAGGTAAATTATTAGTTTAACGCTGGAGCAAAAGAAAAAAAAAATCTACTACTTAAAGAGACCCTGTCACATTTCCTTTAGGGTACAGAGACACTTCTACTGTCATCATTTCGTGTATTTTGACAGACGAGGTCAAGACGTAGTTTTTGTAATATTAAGGAAATTCCCTTTTTGTATATACATGTAGCTATAGGAGTTTAGGTTGTTGGAGTCGGGATTGTGTTCACTTCGCAGCCCTATTTTTCCTTCTTTTATCTTCTCTTCTCTCCCCTTCTCTCCTCTTTCCTTACCTGTACTTCTTTCTATTCTCTTCATTCATTTCTCTTCCCATTACTTTCCTTTCAGTATCATTTTATCTCTTCTTGTTTCTTTTGTTCTCCTCCCTCCTCTTTTCTTCTGTCTTCTTATCTCTTCTCCTAACTCTTCTCTTTAATTCTTCTTTCTGTTCTCTTTATTATTTTCTCTTCCCTTCACTTCTCCATTTTATGTAGTATCATTGTTATCTCTTTTCTCTTCTCCCCCCTCCTTATATTCCCCCTATGTGTTCTCTTTCATTTTCCTTACCTTTCTCTTCAGTATCATTTTCTTTTATTTTCCCTTCACACTCCTTTCTCTTCTTTTCATACCCATTCCCTGTAATTCTTTTTTGCTGTATTCATTTCTCTTTGATTTTCTTTCCCCCTTTATTCAATAACATTTTATTTTTTCTCTTTTCCCGTCTCCTCTTATCCCATTTCCTCTCTTTTTCTCTCTTCTGCTCCAAAACCTTCACCATTCTTCTCTTTTCTTCTTAACCCTTCCTTAAAAATTCATCTTTTTCGTCTCTTAATTCTTTTCTCTTTCCTTCACTTCTCCCTTTTTTTTAAATATTTTTCTCTCTTGTGCTCTTTTCTCTTTGGTATCATTTTATTTTCTTCTCATCCCTCCTGTTCTTCCCTCTCCTCTTCTCTATGCTCCTCTTATCTCTTCTTTCTCTTCTCCTACCAATCCTTCTCTATACTACTTTCTGTCCTCTTCATTCATTTCTTATCCCTTCACTTCCCCCTTCTCTTCAGTATCATTTTATTTTATTCCCTCTTCTTCAGTTCTCCCCTCTCCTCTCCTCTCCTCTCCTCTCCTCTCTTCTTCTATTCTCTCATCTTATCTCTTCTTTCTGTTCTCTTCCCAGCTCTTCTCTATACTTCTTCTCTCCTCTTATCTTTTTTCAATCCCTCCCAATAATTCATCTTTCTGTTCTCTTCATTCTTTTCTCTTCCCTCCACTTCTCTCTTCTCTTTAGTATTATAATCTTCTCTTATCTTTTCCTTTTTCTTCATTTCTCTGATCATCTCCTCTTTTCTTCTCTGTTCACACCCTCTCTATACTTTATTCTTTTCCCCTTACTTTCCTCTTCTCTTCAGTATCATTTTTGTTTCTTATCTTTTATTTATCATCCTCCTCTTTTTCCATCTCTTCTCCCTATTCTCTTCATTTCAGTTTTCTTCACTTCCCCTTTCTCTCTTGTCTATTGTATTTCTTCTTCCTAAAAGGATTATAATAATGATTAAATAATACTTTATATTGTCCAGGTTTCTGCTTTTATCCTCTTACCATCGATTCTAATAGATAACACGTATTTACCTTTAAGCTTTATTTGGGATTTCTCTCCATTGAATGTATTCAGCAGAGATATTTACTTTACAGATGTAGTTAGGAGAAAATACATTTTACAGAAACCATGTGAAGAAAGATTTGAGGACAGAGGCTGTGTTGTGCTCACACTTATATTTCCAAGGTGATATCAACATTTAAAGCCTTTGGAATAATTTTTGTCACTCCCACACACATGCAAATAAAGGAAATGGTATTTTGCTGACTGTTGTTCATTAGTAGGACTCCTACGCTCAAATTGCCTTGACCCATCCGAATTCAAAGAGAAGAGGAATGTTGGGGAACATTTGCAGACTATAAAAGTGCAGGTTGCTGGAAAATACTACCAATATCACGTGTTCATTACTACTTACAGAGCTCTGTATTCAGAACAACAGTTTGTATCATTTTTTCCATGTTTTCAGGGGGAGCTTTAATTTATAGGATAACTGTTCTTGCAAACAAAAATAAGGTTAATACTTGCACCCCTATGTACCTAAGAATTGGGGATGTACCATTTGGCAGATATAAGTACCATGGCTCGCTGCTACTTCCTTTCTCCTATGTAAACACCTAAATGGTACACTACTATGAGCGACCCTAAAAGTAGACCCGGTTCCTGTTGTTCTGTATGGGTTGACTTTTGGGCCAGCCCATGCACAGTGACACATCCTTTGAGTGTTTACAGGATAGGAGCCAGGCAAGCAATGGACCACAATAATTATATCTAACTAAGGGCACATCCTAAATAGAGAGAACTTTTATTTTTCTTACATACAGGTGAAAGGGGGCAATAGTGATTGAAATTCCTGGCTGATAAACAACAAATGTATCTTTAGTATCTTGACCAGCACCATTCTCAACCAGATACAATACAATGTGTTACTTCATGCTTTTGCTAATTACTGTTTTTTTAATATACAAAACTCCACAATAAATTCACCTTGGAGCTTCTCCTTCTCTTTGCAGTTTTTGGTAAGTTTACTATGAAAGAAGAAAGGTATCAACATATGTTTGAGGAGTCAAGGAATGCTGAACTGAGAGAGGACAACCAAGGCCAGAAGAGAACCCTTAAGAAGGATCCATATCATTTTATATTTGAAAATTTTGAACTAAAGATCTAATCTGCATTGTATTCAGCACAAGGCATCCAGATCATTGTGTACATCAAGCTTCCCATATAAACAGTGCCTTGCCTTATAACTTGTAATTGTACACTTTTAACCCAACTCCTGAAGATCTGAGCATGGGACATTCAAGGTCCACAAGAACTATCACAGGAACCACTTTAAACATGTGACCCAAAACCTGTTGATATGAACATGGAACATTCAAGGTCCATCCCAAACATGTAACCTAACATCTGATGACCTGAACATAGGATATTCAAGGTCTCTACCAACTCTTCAATGAACCATCCAACATATGCAACCCAACACCTGATAATCAGAACATGGGACACCATAACTATCATAGGGAACCCCTCAGATATGCAACTCAGCTTCTGATGATCTGAACATAGGACATTCAAGGTCCACCATAACTATCCTAGGGACCATCCAAACATGCAACCCAACCCCTTCGGATCTGAACATGGGAAACCTAAGGCTCCCACAACTGTCACAGATACCACACCAAACATGTGACCCAACACCCGGTGACCTAAACGTAGGGCATTCAAGGTCCACCACAGCTATTCCAGAAACCACCTTAAACAAGCCACTCAGCTTTCGATGATGTGACATTCAAGGTCCACCACAACTATCCCAGGAAACACTCTAAACATGTGACCCAACACCTGATAGTCTGAACATGGATCACTCAAGGTCCACCACAACTATCCTAGAGACCACCCCAAACATGCAAGTTTTGTTGCACATTTTATTATACTTGGGCAAAACCATGTCTAAATTGCTTTTGCTAACAGACTTCTGTGACTGCCTAGACAAAAGAAATGCAATTGGAGGTCATGATATCAGAATGTCCTTCAGATATCTACAAGCTTTTTTTACCCGTCACAATCATTTCTGTCACTCTATATGGTCCGATTTTGTTAACTGTCCTCCAAAGATTAATGTAAATAAATGAATGATTTCTTGCTACAGAGTATCATGTGCTTTAGCCAGTATATCTCTTGCACATTATCATAATAAGTCAGACGTATTTGTGAGGCCAGAACACAGCTGCTCCAGGAATAAATCATAGATGAGGAATCCAGACAAATAATGAAATGAATTTATTTATTTTTCTGTTGGTTATATTGAATTTTAATTTGATCTGCAGTTTACTCTTAAACTGCCATGTGTTTTTTTTTATTATTCATCCCTGGAGGCAAACAGAATTACCACTGGCAGCTGGATTTGTTTTATCTGGGTGAAGGAACGATTTTTCTTCCCTTCTGTGCCCAAGTCTTATATCATGAGCTGGAACATTAAAAACAAAAAGTCTAGTCTACAGACTTTGTGCAGACAGCGTACAGCACAAAATATATCAAACAAGGAAAATTCTTGCCAAACTAGGACAAAATGGTGGCATATTAGTTTTGTTTTACAACACGAAGATTGTGGGCTTATTTCTGAAAAGAAAATTATGAGTGTTAGAGAGTATTCAAAGGGAAACTTTTTCATTTTGGATAAACTAGGGAAATCTTAGACCCTATCTGAAATAATTATTGTGCCCTATCACTTGTCACCTTTAGTCACCCCTACTGGTGACTAGGGATAAGGCTAGGTAAGTTGCTGAGTAGGGTTTTGGTGAACATTACATGGTAACATGTTGTCAGGTTAAAAAAAAACATAATTTGTCAAAACTAATTATTAGTGAAATAAACATACTACAAACCAGAAAAACTCTATATGCACAGGTGACCCAGAGGAAGGCAAAAAAAACTTTAAAACCTGATTTAATTTGCTCCAACAGGAAAAAAATAATCCTTCCTGATCCCATAATTTCTGATTGCACAATTGCACAATATATTTAATAAAAGCCAATGGGAATGCTGCCTGGAGCCAGTAACAAGTCTACACAGCAAGCAGTATGTCCATTGGTTGGCAGATATTAGGGTAGTTAATAACCAATGGGAATTCTTTTGGCTGTGTCCATAGTAGGCTTTCTGGTCTGGCTAGTGTTCACCCACCTAGGTTCAGGGAACATTAAGAATGTTTACTGATCCTGTACAGAACCCTAGTGGGCAAGCTTCCCCATTTATCCTGAGCTGTCACTAGGAAAGACGGGAGGGGAAAATCAACCAAGAAAACTGTGTGGCTATGCATATACTTTAAGGTTTATTTATGGTTGATTTAGTTGTGTAACAAATATAATATTATCCTATGTGACTGCTATAGGGCCTTGGGAAGGAGATCACAACTTTGAAGTTCTCACTTTGAAAGAGCTGAGGTTGGATCTCAGGATCTTCTCTAGTCAAAGACGCCTTTTGTGTGCTACAACTTATTTGTTTAGCTATCCTATCAGTTTAGATATACTGCACCTCTGAACTTCTGCTGGAAACTGAAATCAACCTTGGGTGCCTAAAGTAGTTTCAAATCCCGGGATTTCTCCTTAGCTAATGCCCTGAGGACAACAGATGTCATTAGTAATGTTGAGGGTCTCATCTCCCATTTTCCGAGAATCTATAATCCTTGGTGCAGCACCTCCACAACCAGGACTCTATATTTCGGGGACAGCCCTCTCACAACCAGGGACTTTGAACCCCTGTTGTATGTAATCCCACAGTGATACCAATGTGTAGAGCGTGACATTCCCTTATCAGGATACTTAATAAAACCTCTATATCTATTTATCCTGAAGCATGAGTCCTCATATGATCTCTCTCTTCTTGAAACCTTATATAGGTAAAATGTGTTGGAAGTTGAAAACCTCAGCTTGAGTAATTACAGACTTATCAAAATCAATTTAGATGTTTTATGTGCTTTTATTTCACTTTGGATGCTTTCTGCCTTAATCTAATAATTGAAACTGTTTCTTTCTTTCCAAATTTTTACCTGAAAACCCCTCTTTTATTGTACACTCATATAGAATATCTAGTTTGGGCCCCATGATTGTAGTTATGTCTTTGGCTTGTTTCATTTCTTCATAGTATAATAATAATAAACATTGATCAGAACGTCCAAGTTTAACCCATTGTGTGGACAGAGAGAAATGATAACAATTGCAAAAATTAACTTATCTGTATTTCGATATTTTCTAGGACAGAACCAGGTTTTGGTGAACCAACAAATGACTCCATATAGGAGAGAGACATTTTTTAAGTCCTGCTAGATAAATACTTTAAAATGTTTTTTGTTGAATTGACTTAGAAAAGAGGGAGATACCAACCTCTACGTCTGAGTGAGTGCTTGAATAATGAGTTTCTGATGAGGAATTTACTTCACCGCCTGTATTTCCTATAAGACACTTCTGAGGATCATCATGCAGAATTTACTGATAATGATGTCTGATCTGACATGGGGAGTCTCTTCATGTGTAAGTTATTTGCAGATTGTGATAGGCGGCATCATTAGTACAGAACTACAGACACATAGAAACTCACTTTGAATGTACTGCGCAATCCTCCTGTAATGATTTCCTCGAACTTCCGATGGGTCCGCGAACTCGGTTTGCCAAAATTTCGCAAACCCATCAGAAGTTCGAAGAAATTTTTGCAAGAATGTCAGAGGCATTCTCGCTCATCCCTAGTATCAGCTCATTGCAACAACTGTACTGCAAAGCTTGGGAGAAGAAGAAGCAGCACAAGCAGATGAGCTCATCAATCTGCTGCTTCTCTTTTCCCTATACAGTCAGAGTGTAGGGGAAGACCTGTAAGTGCTACCTAACTGCAGCAGAGAAAAAATTAGTTTCCTTTTCCTGCCCTGTGAAGGTTGCCCTGTGTAGCAGAGCAGTGCGAATCTTTGAAGTTCAGCTTTAGGTGCTGCCTGTCCAGGTAAATTAGTAAATACTTGGGACAATTGTAGTTGATTGGATAGATATGGAATGCCATTTACTTTAAAGACTGGCTACACTTTCATATAAAGTGCACTTGTTCTTCCTGCTTTGCCTTCTGGGGTTACCAAGCCTCCCCTACTTTCAGAATCATAGTTCAGATCCTGACCTTCAGACCTGAGGCCTTCCACACTTTTTGGTCATTCCATAGCATAGGGCTATCTCCCAAGGCTGGAGATTCTTGGGAAAGCGCTGTTTCTCAACCTTATTAACATGAAGGAACTCTTGAAATAACTTTCAGGTCTTCAGGGATCCCCTTCAATAAATACTACATCCACAAGTTACAGTTCATTAGTGTGGTGGTCAGTGGGAAGAATGCTTCTTACATCGCTGGCCATTGGGAAGAATGTCACCCTTACAGATAGCCAAAAATATCATTGGTGTCACTGACCTGAGAGGTGCAAACTGCTCATTGCTTAAGGAACCCCTTGCAACTTTTGGAGGAACCCTGGTGGAGAAACACTGTTCTGTAGAGAGCTGCTGTGCAGGAGGAAAATGATTTCAAGGTGGTTCAGGTACATCTGGATGATGCAGGATAGGTAATTGAGGTCAGTGGGCTTTAGTATGAGACACAAAGAAACTGAACTAAAAGCTGAATCTTAGGAAAATAATATCAAAGGCATAAATATAGCTCTTTGAGTGGAATTTATCTATTTTATCTATTTAAATATTTTTTATCTTTCTTTAGAGCCATTATTCTTTATATTGCCTGGATTTCTGATTGAAGCACACTTGTACTTTTAGGTGGACAAGCAATAGTCAGTGGGGAGGTTCATAGAAATCTTATAGGATGCCCGCACCTTCCAGCTGTGCGGGTAATGGTCAGGAAGGGGTTGCTTTTGTAGGTGTTTTCTGTGTTTAGATGAACCATGGCAGGGAAATGACCTTGTAGGGAATCGTTTGATGTGAATGAAAATAGTATGGTATTATTTGTCCATTGCTGGAATTATGTACAGCCATCATGTATAGTTTTTACACACACATACAGAGATTATATACCGAGAGATAAACACAGAAAGAGGATTGCCTCTCATTGCTGGATATAAAGGTCACAGTGGTTAGAACTTCACAGAAAAGATAGTCCAATAATTCCTGGCTATCACAATGCTTTCATATTGATGAGCTGTGCACAACAAATAAGAGGTGGCATCTCCCGTATAATCTACATTCTCTAATCTAATCATATGTTTTCCCTATGAAGGCCCAATATGCCATACAGCAATTTCACTATCTTGCAAAAATCTCTCTAATGATATATGGCATTTAGAGGCCCAGACCTGTGGGAAGGAAGCAGGTCAAATCTTACTCTATCATTACAAGTCAGAGGGAACCGGGGCTGAAAGATTACGGCTCTGCAGAGAGGCCAAGTGTCACAATGATAGCCGAGGTTTAATAACACTGCAGGAACGGCACTGAACTCCCATGAGGATGGACCTTCATTGGACCTTCATTTACTACAGACCCCTGGTGAATCTCATGTTATTGCCAAGTCATTTTTATCTTGTGTCTGTACTAGACCACATAATAATGAACTACAACTGATGACTGCAATATGATCACTTATCATTGGAAAATATCCATAGGCAGAAGTTATCCCCAATGAAAATGCCACGTACAAATAATTCATAATTCTAAATAAGTGTTTCCCCACTTTTAAACATGGGGTAAACCTTGAATTAATGTTCAGGTCTTCAGGGAACCCCTCCTATAATTAATATATACTCAGATTACAGTATATTTGTGTGGTGGTCAGTGCGAGGAATTCCTCTTTCATTTCTGGTCATTGGGCTTGATTGTTATCTAACTTGCCCGTAATCAAATCCTGACAGATAGCTAATAGACTTTTACAGGAAGCAAGCCATGTTTGGTCTGCAGTGCCTCCCCAATGGATAGTGAGACCTTACAAGGTGGAAGGGACGGGGCGACAAGACTAAACATGACTTTGATCAAGATTGATATAATTGATATAAAGTGTAAAGATTTAAATATTAAGTTTGAAAATGAGTAAATCAGCTGAATAATAATAGCTAATAGAAGAGAAGGGAGGGGAGAAGGAAGCTAATAATTATCAGCTAATAGGGGAGAAGGAAGATTTTTTTTCATGTACATTAGGTATAAGTACAGTAAAGTCACACTGTACATCTTTATATGAATAAAATGGAACATAAGTACAGAATATAACAATTGTTACATTGTATTTTCCAGATGACACTTCCAGACTATCTAAAGGCGTTTTTGTGCTCAGGGGGTATGTAATCCAAAGCATTTGTGGTATGGGGGAGGAGTATGGAGTAGGAGATCCACTCTAACAACTTTAATAAAGTTTTATAGGCTGTATCCCAGTGTTTCTCAATCAGGGTTCCTCAAGAGGTTGCTAGGGGGCCTTGAGCAATGAACAATATATGCAAATCAGGACAGTTACCACTGCCATCAATGAACATTTTGGCTATCTGTAAGGGGGACATTTTTCCTAATAGGCAGCAATGTAAGAGGAACCCACTCACCATCATGGTAGTATGAGCTTTGAATATAGTAATTATAGAAAGGGGTTCCCTAAAAACGTGAAAGTTAATTCAATGGGTTACCCCATCTAAACAAGGTTGAGAAGCACTGCTGTATCCTCTACTCCCCAAGTTTTTCAAGTGGTTTACATTTCCACACTGAAACTAAAAGAAAATGTATTCCTGTTGACTCTACACAAGGTTGTGTGTGTCCATTTATCCCACATGTTACTGGCACCATCAAGTTGATCAGTTGCAAAGTTTATGGATGTTCCCAACTGAGGTTTTCCAAGATAAAGTCACTTTTCCTTGTAATTAGGAAACAAATAAACTCCATCCATCAGATAAAGATGTTGCTACCCCAGAGATTCATAATGATTCATTTTCCTGCACCCTGCACATGAGATTCAACAGTGATTGTTTGAAAAGTAAAAAGATGCAATGTAAGTGGATGGAATAGTTATGTGATCTATAGGGAAGGGTTTTGTGTACCTAAAGAGAGAACTTTAGTACCTTGTCTTGTTTATGTACTGTTGTTTAAATATAAAAAGGTGAGTTTTATGTGGCATGGAGACAGCACAGGAGAAGCGTTAGACTCTTGGATTATAGTGGTTGTTCACTTTAGGCCTATTTATACCTGAATTGTTTTGGCAAGACCTGTGCCATAATGTGCCTTAACCGATGTCTGATGTGCTGAATATGAATATGGTAATGGAACCCTAATAAATAGAAAATAATAAATAAGGTAAATGTGATATGGGTATAAACATGACATAGCAAAGAAAACATAGTCAAAAAAAAAACACAGACCAAGCATGAGATAAAAGATAGGGGACATTTCATGTTGGACATGCACTGGCCGTTCGGTTATATTGGAATTCACCAATAAGCCTGTTGACTAGACATGAATCAAAATCAATCTTAAAACCAAATGAATGTACATAGACTATATTCATTACAGGTTTTCCAGTTAGGGACAAAGTTGTACCAGGCTGGAAATACTAAATGGCCAATCGAGTCATGGAAGGGCCCTTGTGCACAACCAAATTTAATAATGCCAACAATGTAAACACTTATTCGATCTACATAGATTCCCAGCTAAAGGTGCACCGGCCAAGGTTGTTGTCCAGGTCTACATTACAATGGGAGGGTTTCCACATCCAGCATTAAAACCCCTATGGAGCCCCTATAAAGCTCTCTAAACCAATGTTTTCAACCACAGTTCCATGGAACCCTATGGGTCCTCTTAAAGTTTCTGGGGATTTGTTGAGCAATTTGTAACTCTCAGGTCAGTTTAAGTGACACCAATAAACTTGTTTCTGTAAAGTCACATCCTTCCCACTGCCCAGCAATGCTATATTGTTCATTAGAAGCAGAAAATCAGTTCATGCATTAATAAAATACACTTGTCTTAAATAAAGGGGAAGCATAACTTAATAGTCATTTGTACATGTATAGACATGTGGAAAGAGATTTTAATAATTGCTTGGCAGAATGCATGGAGTAGATTGAGTACAGAAGTACAAATCCATTTCACTCCATTTACACACAAAGGTTTTCAAGTGTCCTATTATTATTTGAAGATGAATCTCTATTTTTCAAGTTCCCCTGCCTATGATTGGATGTTTGGGATGGACACAGATATACTTTACCCTACATTCAACTTTATTAATGCTGGACCATCATTTCACCGCACTTCACACTAAGGACAAACATTGAAATGATAGACCCGTATATTGGATAAAACAGTAGCGAATGTTCTAAAAGGTTGCTTGGATACAGCATAGACATATATTTAATGGATTGTACTTCTATTTGGATTACAAAGTAGGTTATGTCATAAATCCTATATGCTGAAAAAAAATGAAGTATGGCTATCAAATATAAAAACAGTGAAACAAGTGAACAAGAAAGAACAAGTGAAATTCAAATGCAAACTGACCCACCTCCAACATTTAAAAAGTTATGAAATTTGGCTATTACACTTTAGAACAATGAAAGATATTGTATAAATATTGTACAATAAAGCACTGGGATGCCAATGAGTGAAATTCCAATGCAAACTGACCGAGTCAGAACTCAGAGGTGTCAGAGGTGTTGTGGTTTACCAAATACAGGTCTTTCAGCGACAGGTAAGTTGGTACACACCGTGAGAGCACTCTATAGGATAGACAGAAAGTTTGAAAGGGTTCTGACTGATCACAAAAGACAATGCTTCCCCAACCAGACTTCTACCTACTTGCAAGGGATGTGCAGAATTATCCCTGACCCCCAACCCATTTGTAAAAATGTCTTCCCGACATTGGGACTCTCACACCACCAGCTGACGCCATCCCAAACAATGCGTCACACCGCGGGGTGTGTTTGCGAGTTGGCAGGTTGGCTGTCTCCATGCTGCGTAGGTGACAGGATCACATTAATACACACAGACGTAACTTCACAGCTCCCTTCTCATATGCAAATCTATTCACTGAGAAATAAAGACTCTTTAATACTTGAGCAACGAACCTTACCATCCATTTACCTGCCTGAAAAACAAACTATTTTTTTAAAGTCTGCTTTAATTACTTGAATATGTTATGCCATAAGTGTGCCATAAGTGAGAGGCATTTCTGGAAATCATTGTGTAATTCATTTTCTAATGACTTATCGTCCACTTTGTATTATGCCTGGGAGGAAGCAAAATCTCCTGGAGCTTTACGTCCTAATTATGATCAATGATCTAAATCTTTTCTCCAAGTAGGATGGAACTACACAACATTGAATAACAATAAAATGCTAAATGAGCAGGAAAAACTGCAGAGTGGATGAGAAATAGATGCAGTGCCAAGAGCTTGCACTTTACATCACACAACTTCAACAACATTTGTCTTTATTGAAGGCTTCTGTAAAATGCCTGGCAGAGCAAAGTGTTAGTTCTCACCTAACCCAACACCATGGATGCATGGGAATTATAATGCCATGTTGTAAGGAAAACTCCAAGGCCCAAGGACCTTTCACTTTACATATTCATCATTTCATATTTTATTTAATTTCTATTTATTGTTTCTTTATGTTTTTCTCTTTAATTTATTGTCTCCTTTTAAATTTGAGTTATTTTATGGCTTGTCATGGAAGGAAGGAATTGTAATCCAAAGTCAGAGATAATTCTAGCATATCACTTTAAAATCTACACATATATTATGTTACAATGTATTTAACTTTATTATTATATTATGGGATTCTAGTTTCTCATATACATAAGTGTCTCAGGCCAAGGATAAGCAGTTCTGAGAACCATTTCCTACATAGATTTCCTTGAAAACTGAATGCACACTAATACATTTTCATATATTCTGTTGCACACCTCTTCCATACGAGTCAATCCTCTTCCATGGAAGTCATACTTCTAATGAGCTAGGGTTACTCCACTATCTGAATGGTTCATAATAAACAGCCCTGACAGGTTCATCCATGTTGGCCTCTTTTGGTTGTTGTTGCTGATATCCATTAGCCTGCCGGGGCTGAGGGGGTGGAGGGAGCTGATCAGAACTTGGGGGTACAGTTGGGAGGCACTCAGATAAGCAAAGGAAAGGGCTGGGAGACTGTACACAGAAGGAAATGTCTGTCCATTGTTTGTGAATAACCACAATTCAACAACAGCAGTAGTGTTTGGTTTTAATAGAGCAGAACAAAATCTTTAATGTTCGGGATATCCAAACAGCAACACCACTGCTAATTTGTGCTTTATCCTCTGACTTCCATTTTTTTGGTGTTTATTCTCCAGAGTTCAGTTCCTCTTTAAGTTATAAATACCAATATCATAAATTATTTTCCAGATAGTTTTTTTCACATAGTTACATAGTAGGTTAGGTTAGTCCATCAAGTTCAACCACCAGGAAAATAAACATATCCCAGATATAAAACCCTATAAAACAGTTCATCCACAGGAAGGCAAAAAAAAAAACCCGGGTACAATTTACTCCAACAGGGAAAAAAAATCCTTCCTGATTCCATGAGGCAATCGGATGTTCCCTGGATCAGCAGTCTTTGTTACCTTTACTTTAAAACCTTAATCCCCAGTTATATTCTGTGCTTCTAGAGATCATCTAGATTTTTCCTAAAGCAAACTCTAGTAGTTGCTGAAACTACTTCCTGAGGGAGCCGATTCCACATTTTCACAGACCTTACAGTGAAGAATCCCTTCCTTATCCGGAGCTTATCAAGGGAGAATAGATTCAGTTCAGCTAATCTCTCCTCATAGCTGAGCTCCTCCATTCCTTTTATTAGTTTAGTTGTCTTTCTCTGCACTCTCTGCAATTCTACAATATTCCAAAACTGGACCGCATATTCCAGATGTAGTGTGACCAATGCTTTGTACAGGGGCAGGATTATGTCTCCATCTCTGCAGTCTATTCCTCTTTTAATACAAAAAGTACTTTGCTAGCTTTAGATATACAGACGGGATGTGTACAGGGTGAAGAAACTATAACTCCGGCCTCTGCCTTCACGTGCACAAGCGGTGATGGACTTTAGGAGGTAGTATCCAGGTTGTGGTCTTCAAACATGCAGCGGCTTGCAGGTGTTTCCAGGATAGGACCAATGTGTAGTACAAGAGTGAAAGGCAAGAGTGTAGTCAGACAAGACCACACAATTGTACAGAGCCAGGGTCGTGTCAATATCAGCAGATACAAACTGGAACCTGCAAACAGAACCTGTATTAACTCCTAGTTCAGGGAACATTCTGTTGCCAGTCACTTCCATATAAAGGCAAAGTCATGTGACAAACAGACCATGTGACTAGCAGGTAACATAACACACCACCAGAGGGATTGCTGGAACAGAGGCAACTCAGATGGTGTTCACACTTCCGCCAGCAGATGGAGCTGAATATTCTAGTCTTTTGGCATAAAATGGCAACAGCTCTCAGGGAGTCACATGATTCAGACCAAGAAATAACCAATGAATGGGATTCCTGGGCAGGGCTGCTGCTGGCTACAGGGGAGTGCAAGGTGGGTGACACAGAAAGGGCACAGATCCCCTGGCCCTCCGGAGACCTGTGACAGGTATTCTTCCTAATGATATCATAGATCAGACCACATTTTTTTAAGTTAAACTTTGCAAACATTTTAAATGCCTTCCCAAAACTAAATATTTGACCCCTACCAGTAGGCAGCAGTAGAAAATAAATATAGGGAGAGAAATATTATTACATTCCAGCAGCAAATTGTTGTTCTGCCTGCGGACTGTGATTATCGCGCGTCTTTTCTGTTTGACCTGAGACTGAATTTGCAGTTTTTGCAACCGACTGGCTAAATTTAGAGAGCTTCCATATGTTGATGAGGTGGAAGTGATGAGAGCTGGGCTGGAGGTGTTAATGATTCCATCAGGTGTCTTATTTAGCTGCGTGCGTCAAATCAATGCTAGGCCTCATTCAATTGTGGCCTCATCAACTTGGTTAGAAAAACTCATCCACACATTCTCTGCCGGCTCAGCCACTGCTGCCATAAACTGCTCTCATCATCGCTTTAAAACCCTTTCAGCCCTGGAGAGAAGGAACGAAATCATTGGCAGTCTATCTAATTAAGTGATAAAAATGGGATTTATGTGATAGTAAATATGTACAGATGATTCCCTCATTCCAGAGTTCTTCATTCGTATGAAGGAAATTTCCCTCGTGCAGCCTCCATCATGCAAAATGTTCCATTCAATCAATACTATTATTTGTACATCTGTGGACCATCATATGCATTAGCATAGTAAAGAGTGACTCATCCTTGTTATTATTTATCAAGCTTCCATATATTTCATGTTTCTGTGCAGCAAATGGGATGAGCTATAAGTGGAATGGTATATGCAGGAGAATAAGGACAATTCAGGTGCTTACACATTTATATGGCAGCATTATCACTGAATGGCGGGTTTATGGTGCACTGAATGCTCTGTAACTGCATGGCACAGGGAGAGTTGTGTGCTCTGCATTGGGATTTAATGATGGTGGAGAAGTCATACAGGTACGCTGGACACCAATATACGGTGGACATGTGATTTTAGTCTTGTAGACTCTACAAATGTGTATATATTATTAGTGTTGGTGTTCGAATTCGGGTTGTCTCTATATTAGACCCCGAATGGCGGGTTAGAATTCGAGCAGACCCGACCCGAAAAACACAGAATTCGACTTTGCTAATTTGTGTTTAAAAATATGTTTAAAAAAAAAAAAAAAAGTGAACGCCAGATGAACTCTCAATGGAACCCTTTGTTCTTGGATAGAGAATCTCTACCCAAGGAACACATATTACAGTTAAGCTAGGGCTGCAAGAGCAATCGGGAGCAGAGCTGTCAGCTCCGCTCCCCTGATTGCTCTTGCAGTTCTACACAGTCCCCCCCATAGACTTTAATGGTGTTCGAATTCGGCGTTCATTCACTATCGAATAGCTGCCGAATCAAACACTCAGCTGACAACCAACACTATATAATATATCATGATCCTCTATCAATTGTGATAAATACTTGTTTGACTTGCCTGACCCCAAATGAATCCTCCTAAATATAGAGATTGTTGGTTCCTTATATCCATCAATATGAGGGTAGGTCCCATACCCAACATCCAAGCCAATCACATCCTGGGGTCCCAATGCTAGAGAGAGGTGCAGGCAAACCCTACACAAACAATGAGCACATCCTCAATGGGACATGTACCTGAATGGACAATAAGGTTGAGAGTAAACCTACCCAGAGCAGCCCAAGTGCCCTAGTCTTTAAGCTTTGCAGGATGTAATAGAAATCAAAGCCACAATGAGGATAGACTTTGTTACCTGCTTTAATGCCCATCTCCAAGCAGCACTGAATAACAACAAGGTGGTAAACGTTTTCCAGGTAAGGCATGCTCATGGGTCCATGCTGTATCATTAAATCCCCAGTTTAGGATTCCACCTTTAGTAAACTCAGGAGTTGGAGTTTCCCTTCATGGATGACATGGCTGAAGGTTGTCACAGGCAGTTCCTCTCCTGACAGCCACTAGCCAATGGAACATTGACCAATCTATACTTGCAGTCCACGGAAATCAAAAAACCAACACTAAACCAACTACGTACCTTATGGAGATATGCCAATAGCAAATTGCAGTTGCATATTGAGAGTAAATGAGGATTTCTGATATATTGACAATGTATATTGATAAAGAATCATTTTAATTTTACATGAGACTCATTGTTTGGTCTTTATTTTCCTTGCTGTGCACAATGTGTGTAGAATCTCACTTAGCTGGTGCAGTATAAAAGTTGCCATATATAAAACTTTTTTGTTTGTCTTCTACATAGCTGTACATGAGTTTTCTTCTATTTTTGCTGTCTAAAATGATATTTCTTTTACCTCTTCTATGAAAATCCCCATGATTTCCCATGTGTTCTCTTTGTGTGTATCAATAAATGACCCCTCATGGTTCCTGACAGGCACCCACTTTAAAAGCTGCGGCTCTGTGCAGGTCCCACACAGCTGCTTTGACTGATAGAGCAAAGGTTCTGGCGGTTAGCGGGGAGCTTCTGAGTCCTGCGTAAAGTTGCCAATTGAAAAAAAAAACAACGATCAAGTGCGCTTTGTAAACCAAGTGACAGGAGATCACAATATTTTCCATATTTAGAAAAGGATAACGGTACGTCTCTACGTCAGGCATTGCATTTATAGGGGAGAAATTGATAAAGGGAAGCACCCTCATGGCTTGGACAGGAGGAAGTTTTTCCATCATACCAAACCCTAATGTGACATTTAAAAGTGGTTCTTCCATTATTATGCTGGGAAGAGGTACCGCTGGGCCGATATGTGCTGAATAAGCACCCCACTACTGCATCATAGAAAGATGTGCTTTAAAATCCACACATAAAAATAAGCACGGCTCTTTTTCTCCTAGGTATGCTGATCAGACTTGCCTTGGCAGAATATGACAGCGATGGCCACTTCAACTGAACACTGTAGAGTTCTGTAGCTAAATGCTGGCAGAGAGTGCAAAATACACTCTGAACAGGAATCAAACAACACTTTAGTTTTAAAAGAAAGGCTTGTGGGTCGTACTATGATGCTGATAAGAGAGAAGAGAAGATCTGTATACTTGGGCCAGATCAAAGGGTCGGGGAGGGGGGCTTTAATCAAAAAGCTCAGTTGGAAGAATTTGCTAAGTGGAGAATCAAGAACAAGAGAGGGATATACCTTGGGATGACGAGAGGTAAAAGATACATAAGGACAGATACTTCGTGGCAATTACAATAGTATGCATTGTAGTAATATACGTAGGGAATCGGAGATCTCTTCTCAAAAGGTGGACAGGTTTTTCCATGGTCTTTACATCTAGAAGCTTTGAGGTTGTTTTCCAGTGTACAGCCATGTCAAGTCACGCTAAGATCCATGGAGTCACCCCAGTTTTTTCCACCTGTCTCTCCTCCTAATTTATAAATCTTCCTCCTGAACACCATAGCCTGCACCAAGCCATCTTCCTTGTGTAGCTGCCAGGAGACCTGTAATTTAAAGACCGCCCTAATATGTGTATGCAGCAGTTGATCATTTTTGTATTTTGGTTACTATTTCTAACATGTGAAAAACATTTATATATTGGTATGATTGTATAGTACTATGTCCTTTCTTGTACGGTAGGTATCGTTCTTCATTTTTTGTTCTTTGTAGGTAAATGTGACACAGTACCGCTTGTTAAGCTATGTACAGACGTCAGATTTATGTTGCTGGAAAAGATTTTTTGTGATCTATTTTACTGACAGTAGAACAAATGAGCAACATACAGACAATATTGTTCAGTCCTATGAAGGGAGGAGGGGAGAAGAGTAGTGGTAAGCATCCTGATGTGTCATCCTCAATAAAAAATAACATCAGTCATTCCTGGTTAGTCTGCCAGGACTCTAAACCATCACCATTGTGTCTCATAGGACAATTATCTAGCTTGTATACATAGTGTCAGGCCATGCCTTTTACCTAACCGTTTCCCTGAGTTGACTTTTATAATCGTATATGATGCAATGTTTTAGAAAGTCAAGGAAGGTACAAGAAGTATGCCCTTTGTCCTTATGTTTCTACATCACTGCCTAACTGGTTTAAAAAAGTGGCCAAAGCAGTTCAAATTGTACATCCGTCAAGAATAGAAATAATCCAAGTCTAATCAATCCTAAATATGGAAAAAAATGGTGACACTACAAAGCAGTCCTTCCACCATAATATTTAACAATCATGGCTTGGGGGCTATATTTGTCCAGATAGTCACAAAAGTGATTTACTAAAAGTGAAATAGAACTCCCGAAGTTGGTTATTGAGGGAGCAGGGCATAGCCAAACAAAAAGGATAAAGTTGCACCAAGGTCAGGTAATGGATGAAAAGGGCATAGCCAAACCAAAGTATGGAGTAGCATCAAGATCAGGTAGAGATAAGTAGGGCATAGCCAAACAAAAGTAAGAAGTGGCACAATGCATAAGCATGGCTTAAGTAGGGATAAGCAGGGCAAAAGTATGGAGTGGCACCAAGGTCAGGTCATGGGTAAGCAGGGCATAGCCAAACAAAATTTATTTACTGGGGCCAAGGTAAAGTCATGGATAAGCAGGGCATGACCAAAAAAGTATGGAGTCAATCAAAGGTAATGGGAAAACCAGGCATAGGCAAACAAAATATGGAGTGGCACCAAGGTCAGGTCAGGGATAAGCAAGACATAGCTGAACAAAAGAATGGACTGGCATCAAGGTCAGGTCATGGGTAAGCAGGGCATAAGTAGTGATAAGCAGTGCAAAAGCTGGCCAAAAAGTATGCAGTGGTACCAAGGTCAGGCCATGGGTAAGCAGAGCATAGCCAAACAAAATATGGAGTGGTACCAAGGTCAGGTCATGGGTAAGCAGGCCAAGATAAATAAAAAGTACACTGTGACAGGCAAACAGGCCTTGGTTTTATAATACAACCATTCTTTTCTGGATGTTAACAATAATAATAAATAATAAGTAGCCCTGCAAATCCGTAATGCAATCAGAATGATCTAGTTTGAATTCAGGCCGAGGTTTTAATGAGTAGATGTAATTGTTTTAGAAAGCAACAACACAGATCCAATCTGAGCTGTGCTAATGCATATGACTGTGAATCAGGGGCAGAGTCTGTTATCTTTTTAATATAATTTCTAATAATGGATCACTCTAGACAAAGAGCATCTTACAAACTCAGCTGCCTGGGTGAGCAGTTGTCATCAGTTAGTGGTCCATTTTCAAAAATGTTTATTAAATGTGCACTTCCACCAAGTACGAGCAATCCTAGAACAAGGAAAACGTTGATGTTATACAGGGACACCACAGAGACCCCCATATGCAAAGTGTTGTTAAGCACAACTAAGGTCTTCCTACGCCTTCTTGTCCTACAGATTGCCTAAATCTGCCTGATTTTAAAGTTTAACTCTAATTTTATTTGCATGAGAACACATATGGATGAAGATTATCACTGAAATCATATTAGGTGGTCTATTTATGTTAACTGCATTACCAAGCAGCTGTCCTCTCCATGCGATATCTACAACTCCATAATGAAAATTCTCCACAGATGCAAGCTGTTCAGGTCTTTATGTAAACCCTATTCACAGCACTACTTGCTTACAAGTTGTATATTTCATGGGGCTGGTGATTTAACGCTCAAAGAATGAGAAAAATTGAGTTGTTCCTATAACAACTTCCCCACATGTATCTGCATGCACTAAGAATGTATAATGGCTGATGTTCCTCAATCATAATACGATCAGCAATGAAACGGAATGGATTGAATTGAAAAACATTTGCATGTTGTATTGGTTGAGGCTGTGGGTGGAAGGGCAACTCTACCTAGAACCAACACCAAATAGCACGGGGCAATCTTTCACCTAGGTTTGCTAGTAGTTTTATTCTATGTGTATATTTGTATGCACAGTGGACTATTCCACTAAAAACATTCTAGCAAAAAAGAGCTGCTCTGATAAGCAGGGTCCATGATCCACCCCTGGTATCCCTGGCACACTGGTTTATTGGCCCTTTCTAACTATCTAGAAATGCAAGAGGTGCTAATAATGGCTAGCATGCATTCACTAACATATAAGCATACAAATAGAGCAAAAGTAAAATAAGGGCAAAAATGTTACTTCACAATTTTCTGGATGTTTAGAAATACAGATACGTCATCAAAAGTCACAATGACCTCTTTAGAATTGAGGGCAAGATGGATTTGCAGCAAAATTGCCCTTCCTTTCATATATATGGGTCATGCCTACCAAAAGAAAACGTGATAGTATTGCATGAGATACCAATTGTGTACTAATGACTAGGCCAAGGTTCCCATTATATCTACCAGCACCAAGGATCCCCATCTTCAGCTTTTTACCGCGACAAGCTCAATTCCTGAAACCAGAACAACACAAGAGAGAACATAAGATACTTTTTCTTTTTCTCTATGGATTTTCCAATTTCACTGATTACTTCAATTAATGGTTTGTGGGAGTTGGAAAAATTTCTTCTTCCTTTGTTTTTTCTTGGTCATTTCTTGGACAAAAAGGAGACGAATATGTAAAATTTGATCAGTTTGGGGTACCTTGGTTTTAATGAAGGACCACTGGATCTTCTAACATTTAGAATATACAAAATTACAATTTACAAGAAAGTGAAAAAAGGTGAAGGGGACATAGGAAATGAAGAGCAAATGCCTAGCTCTTATCTAAGGAGATTCTTTATTTAAAACCACACAGGCCAGGTTTCTTTCCAATTGATTTGTAAGCCCAGAGAATATCACACACTTATTCCACCTTTAAAGTGAAAATAAAGCCCCACTTTGAAAATATGAAATCAGAATAATGCTTATTGCAGAATGGGACTGGCAATGTTCCCTCTCCAATAACTATTCCTAACTGCCTGATCACCACCCAGCTGTGAAATGCCAACTTCCCTTGTGGGTGCCGAGACTGAATGAACTCCAATGCAACTGCACGGGAGTTACTTTATTACCGGCCCAACCAATCAAGATGGCCCAACATCAGGATACAGAAGTAAAGTAGGTAAAAGATAGCAACTGCTGCAACAAAATACGGATAAATGAGTATCAGGTGGGTTCTGGGGGTGTTCACAAAGGTTATTAATCTCTTAGATTAACTTGAGTTTGCTGGATCTGATTCCACAAACTGAGATTGCGATATAAATCTCTGCCCCCCCCAGGAAGATTGCAGCATTACCAAACACCTGTCTCACAATGGAATCGACCATGGGGTCTTAAGAGAGTTATGAGTAATTTGGAATTATTACCATTGTTCCAAATGCTTTTCAGGATGCTTATTCAAATTCCAACTTATCTGGACTCTTTCTCCAGAAGAATGTCAATTCTATGTTCAAATCACATTGACAATTTTATCGGATCTAAAAAGAGACATAAGAATGTTCAGCATAACTTTCCGGGGAAGTATTTATTTATGTATACATTTAAAACAGAAGGAAATACAATAACACAAGGGCCACAGAGCATTATGGAGAGAGTATAGAAGAGAATGTTTGCTTTCAGGCTCTTCTTCTATACCATGTTGCCCTTCAAAGCAAGGCAGGCAGGGGGCGGTAGGGAGGCTGTCTTACGTGTACATTCCAGCTTGGGCTACTGAGGTCTCTAAACAATTTTCTTTTCACAACAACCATGTAGGAATAAGCTGAAAAACACATAAATAGAAACAATGACAATTGAATGAATATTCCAAAGATTTTCTGTAGCTGGATAACATTTTGAGAAGCATTTTGCCTATTGATGGAATCATGACTAGTTTGAAACAGGTATTTGACTATTATTTAATTGCATCTAGCAAAACAGCTCTTCAATGCCAATACTTTGTAAAAGTCATAGAATACGCTTGAGCTGCCTGAAGCATGTAACAAACCTTGAAAAGCAATTTAATGCTGATAAAAGAAATCCTATTCTGTTTAATTTTAAACAATTTACTTTGCCGTTTCCCCGTGTTTTATTGTGAACTGACAGTCACCTGCACCTGTCTCTTTGATGCGCCATATTTTCTTAGCCCGTCTTTCACATGTATGCTAATAATTAAATTGCAAGTGATATCGTTTGGGCAAAAAGATTTGATTGCTAATGAATTCTCAAGTCTCAGAGTTTAAAAGAAAAAAAAAGTAATTGCCAGGGGAAGCTTCAAGAACAACATGATGAGAAACATTTGAGCAAAAGGAGAAACCTTTTGTAATTAAAGTATTTTCAAAATGCACATTACATGGAAATGAAGTAACCAGTCATTTTAGAAGAAGGTAAATGAATGTCTCATAATCACAGTGATCATCAGTCTGGGCCGGCCTGGGTTTTTGCCTTGTAATTAAGGTGATGAGCAGAGTTTTTTGTTTTATAAAAATTTACAAAGTTTTAATGCTTCCGCACTGATAGGTAAGTTTTATTAATTTAATTAGAGCTCATTTACACTTCTTTCTGGATGCAACTGGAAACTGAATCGTCATATTTTTATTTTTACATCATTGGGTTGGGAATTGCTCATTTTTAAAGACATTGATCTCTCATTCATGTGCCATAATGTGCCGTGGATAGGTTATTATTATTATTAACTAGTATTTATATATATATATATATATATATATATATATATATATAGTGCTTACATATTACACAATGCTTTACAAAGTCCATAGTCATATCACTAGCTGTCCTTCAAAGGGGCTCACAATCTAATGTCCCTACCATAGTCATATGTCATTACACACAGTCTATGGACAATTTGGACCATGAACCTAACAGCATGTATTTGGAATGTTGGAGTAAGTCCATGCAAACACGGGGAGAACCTGCAAACTCTGTGCAGATAGTTCCTTGACCGAGACTCGAATCTGGGTCCAAGCACTACAAAACCAAAAGTGCTAACCTCTGAGCCACTGTGCCATCCATGTTCCATTATGAATAGTAATACCCGGTAAAAGCATCCGAAGAAAAAGAAAAGTAAGCTGACATAACAATACATAAAGAAGATTATAACAATGGAGTTAAGCTTAGGAAATGTGCTGTGGCCTTGTGAGATGTCAATGATCTGTACAGGCATATGCAGCCGATTGTATTCATTTCATCCGGCGGTGCAGCTCATAAAAGTGTTGAGGAAGGTCAGAGACCCGAGCTGGCGGCATGTTTGATAATCTGAGTCTGCGGCTTGCCCATCACGCTCTCTGCTCCACTCTATGCTGCCAGCTCAGGAGACACTAAAGCTAGAAAAACAAATCACATTTACATTGTTACTGGTGACAATCGCTCCTTCCTCCCTGTCTGCCCAGCCAGACTGTCAAGGTGATTAAAATAAGGACAAAGCAGAATGTTCCGCCTGCCCTGCTCGGAGTTCAGCAGCTTTTCAGGAAATATTGGACATACGCACCTTGTTATAAGTGGATGTGATGCAGCTGTATGCAAATACTAGGGTGTAGATGAAAGTCATGAAAGACCTTAGACTTGTTAAAGCCTGTAATGAAGAAGTTTATAATTGTCTTTAAATCTTCCCTTTATTAATTCTACCATCCAGTCTTCATTTCAATAAATCTGCACTCCAGCCTCCCCTTAGATCTTGCAAAGTTGGATTTCCATGTACGTTTTTTTCCCACCTACCTTTTGGACCTGATAGAAAAATTACCCCCCTAGCCGCTCTCTTCGCTCCTCCAATGACCTAGTAATGACTTCCTCACTCATAACCTCATTACACGCACGGCTCCAAGACTTTTCTAGAACTGCCCCGACTCTCTGGAATCGTCATCCTCGTCCTATTCGGCTTGCTTCTACTTTACGCACATTTAAAATCCATCTTTTCCAACTTGCCTACCTGTCTTTTTCTGTCTCTAAAAACACTCACTACCCCCATCCAATTGTGTGCTACTTCCCCACCTCTTAGATTCTAAGCTCTTTGGGGCAGGGTCCTCACCTCCTCCTGTGTCACTGTCTGTATCAGTCTATCATTTGCAACCCCTATTTAATGTACAGTGCTATGTAATATGTTGGCGTTATATAAATACTGTTTAATGATAATAATATTAATAATGTGCATTGGAAGCTGGAGCAAGCCAGATAGATCTCAATTTCTGATATCCAGCATCATATACCCTTTCCGTCCCCAGCCTGGCTATTCCTAGCCCAGCCCTTTCATTTATTGGACTTAGAAATTCGGCATCACATATGAGTCTTACGTAGAGTAATCTGCATTCAGAAACAACCTACATGGAACACCCAGTTCTTCAGACTCACAACCACTTATGAAGGCATTTTGATCTTTCCATAACTCATCCCAAACCTCAATAATGTGGCCCTTTGCAAGAATACTGAGGTAGGGTGCTGTGATGTCTATAGGAAGCAATGTATAACACTTTTATGGATCCTCCTACTAGCCAGGGCCACTTTGCATAGAAAAACACACAGAGCAAGTAATAATGTCACGTAGCATAAAGTATGTAATGAAAAGATTATTTTTAATACTTAAAATGTTAAAGACACATTAATCGGGGGAAGGAGCCCAAGGGAAGACCTAAGATTAGCAGAAGAAATATCTGCATAATATAAGCAGATCAGCCTTTCTACTCTGCTTTCCTTAGATTTGGGGATTGGAATTGGGTCCCAAATAGGCAATATTGAATTGAATATAAAAAGAATGCCAAACTGGGAAATCAATATCATAAACCGATCCACTGAATACACCTTTTTTATTTTCCTGTTTTTACACTCTTTTCCCTTTTTGGTGTACTATATTAGACTGTATATTTTTCATAGATATTGTTTATGTTTTCAATATTTTTATTTAATTATAGTCATGCACATTTTGGTATTTGATTTATTTATTGCTTCAGTAGGAAATTACCTGCTAAGTACATTTTGGTGCACATGCAGCCTGTTAGATCATGGACATTTTCTTCTTAGTCTTCCAACAACATGTTGACAGAAAACATAATTTCACTGTCATCACTGATAAAGGATTACTCTACTTAGCTATGAAATATGAGGAAGAGGTCACTCGGTGCCGAGAGGGAATATATGAACAATTGATCATCCAACATATTGTCAAATTTGTGTTAAAGTGATGTGATATTGCTAATGTAGCCGGTAATTTAGCTGGATTTGGAAGCCAGCAACAGGTCAACCGATTACCCCAAACAAAACATCCTGCAGATGTATTGGAATCTTGTATTTCAGTGATAATACTAAATATAAGAGAAATTTGTTTACCACTATAATTTATGGAGATAATCTGCGGAGGTAATGACTTGTATGACCCACCCTGTTGACTTTCTTGTGCAATATTCTTCCCTTGACTATGGACAGAACCCACCTCCTTGGACCAGACTTGTATTTAGTTATGGAATATGAGGAAGAGGCCACACATTGCTATAAGGGATTATATGAGCAATTGATCATCCCACATATTGTCTCAGTTGTGTGGAAGTGATGTGTCAGTGCTAATGTAGCTGGTCAGATTTGAAAGCCAGCAACAGGCCCTCCTATTACCTATGTATTGGAATCTTGTGCTTCATTGGTCTCCATGGTGGGTCTACATAGTCTACATGATTCACTTACTGCTATGTTGATCACTTGACTCAGCATGTTGACTCTCTTGTGCATTGTTATCCCTTGACTATGAACACAACCCACCTCCATGGGTACATTTTTAATTAATAATTTTCATTATCCATCAGTTTTTTTTCCACCAAGTTATCCTAAGAAACCCCACCTAATGTATATGAAGAGCATCTTAATCTCTATAATATATGGAGGTCTGCACAGTGAGTAAAGCTTACTCTCTTTTGATAATTATACTTCACATGCTGCCTGTCTCCACAGCACGTAGTCGAAGTACCACCAGGTCTTCACCAGGGCACCCCGCAAGGTGTGATGGACTCTTTGCTGCTGGGGGTCCCTACCTGAGGAGGAAACCTGGAGCGGCCATGGTGTGGAGAAAGGTGGCAGACCAATGTAGTTAGATTCCAGACACAGGTCGGGGCAGGCGGCAAACAGGCGATGTCAGGGTCCATGCACGGGCCAGGGCAAGTGCCAAGCAGACAATGTCAGGGTCCAGGCTTGGGTCAGGGCAGGCAGAAACAGGTGAAGTCAGAGTCAGGCACAGGTCAGATCAGGAACACAACACAGAGTAGCAAGGTAGCCAGTGCAAAGTCACAGCACCAGCCACCATTACGCCTGAGGCTAAATAGCCTCTGCACCTTTAAGGAGCTCCTTCTCCCTTGGGTGTGTCAGTGTGAGCAAGACCACCGACAGACATGTGAGACCGGGAAGTGCTGTATACTAACTCAGGCAGAGACAGACAACAAGTGCTGCAGCTCGATGAGGCAGACATGCACAGGACACCGCAGGACGGTTCAGTAGGGAGCGTTGTGGGAACCAACAGGTATTGTGACACTGCCATGACTTTATTAACATTAGAGAAAACATGACTATTCAAACTAAATTCAATAAACATTGACATCCAGGTGAATAAAAGGCTTCCTTGTGAATGTCCCAAGGACAATTGCTTGGTAATAAGGTCCCAGGTTTTACACAGGATAGAATGAAGGATGGACACCAGTCATCAAAGATAGCTTAATTCTAGTTGCTGCCTGCATAGAGGAAGGAATGAAGGATTGAGATGAGGATAGCTGAATTATGCTGTCAAAAGCCAAGTTTACAATCCTTGTACATATTTCTAGCTATTGTGTCTCTATTCCCACAGACTGTGATGGACAGAACTGCTTGGAGGTCAAAGGTTTACTGGTATAATGTTCAGTCTTTCTCCAAGGTAAAACAGCTAAAACTTGTTAATTTGAAGACTTCTCACATCTCTAGTCACTCATTGTAAGGACGTCTCTAGTCCCTCATCTTGTAAGGAGCAAATGCAGTTGCTTTATTAGACAAAACTTTTTACTCTGCAGCAGCCAACATTCATAGAAACATCCTAGCAGTGAATAATCCAGAAATTTCCATCCCCCTAGGCCAGCCTTTCTCAAATCTTCTCAAATTTCAGGTGTTGGGAACCCCTACTATTATCATCCAATGGAACAAAATGCTATCTGTATTGATTTTCAGTGGCAAGAAGGCCTCCCTATACACTAATGGTTAGTGTTCCACCTTTACGGATAGAAAAAAGGTCCTTGGTTTCATGTAGGTGGCTTTCCTAAGTCGTATGAGCCTTGTAACTTTGTAGGCCATTTTTTAGAAGGTCAATCAGACACAGCTCCTGGCTACGTTTGAAGGAACCCTAGATAAAACCCTTTATGAGCATCACTGCCCTACGCTTTAAAGCCAAGGGAAAGCCCAGAAGATTCTAGTAGAGTGTCAACCTTAACACCTCCCCAGTTCAGATCACTAACACCATAATCAAGGTGATTGGCTAGGTTGCCACACATTTTTAACACAAAACTCTATTAACAGGCAACTGGAGCATGCTCAACATATCTGACGTGACCTCCAGCCAACCACCTCTCCATTGCCTGTCAATATGGAGCTCAACTCATGGGAAAAAAATTACTTGGCTGGTAAACTTTATTTTTTTCTGCAGCATATTATATTACCATATTTTTCTATTGTTCCACAATAACAAAAAAAGCAAAACAGCCACAGGAATAAAACAAATCCAGATTTTAATTAGATGTGTTTCATTTTCTTTGAAAAATGAGGCGTGACGAATCCAATGACAAGCTAAAACACCCTTCCTCATTTTCCAACAATTGCACAATGACGGGTGACACTAAGGACAACTAATATAAAGGACAGCGTCTCTGCAGTAATTTATTCTGTAAACACCAAAAATCACAGTATTTTGGGAATTTTTCAATTCAAAGCACTTTCAAAACTTTTTCCTCTGCAGATTACATTGGCGCAATGCTCTGAGCACCACGTTCCGGAGCCGTACAATGAAGGTTACATTTTGGGTCTGCTTGTATGTGATTACCTGTTGCCACACAGAGTTCCAACATGCAACTCCTTATGTGCTTCTCTTTTGTACAATCCAAAGCAATTCCCTGCTCTGTAATCACACAATCTTTCTAAGTCTTCGCATTCCTTGCCAATTTCTCTTTCCGAGAACTTCTCATTTTTCAATAAAAATTGGCTTATTGACTGTGGCTTCGGCAAACACTCTTCGACTGGATCTTTAATATTTTCTGTCATTTCACCGGCAAGGCCAAATGGCATGTACTGTATTTACAATTAGGGTAATGAGGTGATTGGCTCTTTTTATTAGAGAAGTGATGGAGAATTTGCAACAGCTCTGTACTGGATGGACTAATAATTGGATGTGAGAAGGATTTTTCTTAGAGTGATTATTTTTTGTAATTCTTAAGCCTTTCCATCTGCATATATTGCTAAGCACTGCAAACCAGGTCTCTGCAGTGCACGTCTACCCACAGTTTCTCTTATTAGTGTTTTGCTCTCCTTGGTTCCTTCATTTTCCCTCATCAACATGACATATATGTTTTCATCTATTACCTTTTGGCTTGCATTACATACATAATTAAGACCTATTGGCATGATCATGGTTTCTCTACGCTAGCAGGTTTCTGTGAACATTGCAACATCTACCCCAATACCCTTCTCAGGAACCCTCAGCCCTGATGCATTTAGTGGTCTGGCTCTTTGGATGAGAGATGAAAACTTCGATATGCCTTGATGAATAGTTTTTAGTCTGGAGGAGTTGGTTTACCTAATTCACTTTCCCATATATAATGCATCTTGAAATAACTTAAAGCCAATGAAATGGGTCACTCTCTATTTATTTGCAATTCTAATACTATATTTATAGTATACTAAATGATAAATATAGTATCAAAGTATACAGTACTATTTGGAGTTAAATGTTAAAACTGATTTAGTATAAGTAATACTAAGAATATTTTGATTGGATATCAAGGTGTATTGTAATCTAGGTCAATTTTTGAAATTGTGGATGATTCTCAAAGTGTATGTAGCTGATAACAAGGATCAATTTAAACCAATTGTTGTTTCTAATATCAATCAAGAATAACATTGCCAGATAATCACATGGTTAGAATTAAAGAGTTTGGACCTATTAGGTTATAGCTACTTTTATAATATAATGTTGCTAAATATTGTAAAAAGCAAAGAAATATTTATATAGCTATGTTTTGGATCATTTTATGTCTGATATAACTTCTCTCTATCCATGTAATGTTCCTTTTTTATTCCAGAATTGTATATAGACGCCGACACTCTCAGCAATCTCTTCCAAAATAGACTTTATTGAAAGCCTTTATGGTGTGGCTGGTTCTGCTTTTTGTGCAGCCATATGGCTTTCAATAATGGTTTTTTTTTGCCGGAGATTGCTGAATGCTGGCTTTTACATTGTTTATGTTATGTTGCTGTTCCTGAGAAGAGGGTTTGCTGTGCACTGACTTACAAGAGACAATGTGGATGGAAGCTTGGAGCCGTGTTCACTTTACAATTTCAAGTGTTCTTGAAAAATGTTTTTTAAATTGAGCATAATTTTTACTTCTATTGATAAGAAGAAAAACTACTTACATGACAGCCTACAGATGTAATCTTGACTTTACTTGCACCCTGTAGAAATGAATGATAAGCTCTGCGTTACACAACGATGTATTATTGATCAGACTGATAACAATTGGAATTGGTTATTAGCATTGGTGTAAATACAAGGTTAAAGTTTAGTAAGTAGAGTACAAAAGTGCATGTGAATGGTAGATCACACATGCACCCAATTTGCCAACTTGACCTTACATGGCAACATGTACAACGTGGTGTAAGGGAAACTGAGGAAGCCCTTAGACTGGTCTGTCTTAGGGATGAGCGAGCAATATTTGTAATTTCGGTCTCACAGCTAATCGGACCTTTCTCGCTTACAGAACATGTAAGCAAGAAGGACATTGTGATTCGCCACAAGGTCATGTTCTTGCCAAATTGCCACAGTTGAAGGCACCCGCGTGAGTTCAGTTCCCACAGTCACTGGGCTGTACTTATCATTGAGAATCTCCATTGAGAGTTCATTTGAGTTTGCCTGCAGTCACAGCTGATTGGAGGCACCCCACCATGGGAACCCGCACCCTGGACTTCATTGGAATTCGCGAAATTGGAAATTTCGCAGACCCATCAGAAGTTTGGGGAAATTTTCACAAGACTGTCAGAGGCATTCTCAATCATCCCTACTCTGCCTATGTAGCTCAGTGTTTCTCAACCAGGGCTCAATGGAATCCTGAGGGTTCCTCCAGAGGTAGCTGGCCAACCAATGAGCAATTTGTGACTCTCAGGTCTGTTTAAGTGAGACTGGTGATCTTTTTGGCTATCTATAAGGGTGACATCCTTCCCAATGACAATATCTGTAATATACTGTCAGCTGTTGATATAGTAATTATAGAAGGGGTTCCCTGAAGACCTGAAAGGCATTTTAACAGTTCCCCCATTTTAAAAAGGTTGAAAAACACTGCTCTAGCTATCAGTAAATCTTACTGTTGCATGCCATCTGCCCACCTACCTATCCTTAAAATTATATTTCTTAGTGATGTCCTTGATATGGAGCTGTTTTTGTTAATGTCTATATTTTGTACGTTATGTGAATGCGTTTCTATTCTAGTAGACGCCATCATTTGTCGTTTGTTTTATATGTGTCCTCTAGTGATGTTTTTTTTCCAATATTCCAGTCATTAAAGTAATGCAAGGCAAGGAAGGACAGCAGGTACTATGACTGTCATTTTATGTCTATTTGTTCTTATTAATGTACCCCGCCCATTCTAGCCAAGTGCTCTTTGCTACTTTCCCTCTCTTTGCAATCACAGTACTTAATTTAATGAAAATACTGCTATTTTCCATGGCTTCTCTTTGGTACATTGGAATCAGAGTACTTAGAGAAGCAAAACTAAAAACAAGGCACGAGGCAGAGATGGTAAATCATTGCTTAAAGCCTAAATTACCCATTTCAGATCCTGTGCTTTTATTCTCTTTTACGAGAAGAGAAATTCCTACAATTTTGCTATGAACTTTTTTATTCGACAACATCTGACAGCTGGGCAGCAAACATGCAGGAAAAGGCAGTTATTGAGAAAGGACATTGCCTGTTCCTAACCTTTAATAACCACCTGTCTGAATCACAAAAGCTAAAAAAAAAGCAAATGAGAGTGGAACTCATTAAAATAAAAAATACCATTTACCTTTACATCCGCAGAACTCCTAATCTCTCCACATTAGGACACAATTCTGTACAGCACCATCCTGGATTCTTCATTTTGCTGCTTACATCTAGAGATGAGCTACAATGCCACTAGCATTCTCGCGAATATTTTCTCAAACTTCCGATGGCTCCGCGAAATTTCGGCGAACCGATTTTGCGGACCCATCGGAAGTTCCAGGAAATCATTACAGGAGGATTCCCAGGGCTGCATTCATTCATGCAGCTTTGGGAATCCTCATGTGTATGATCCCCAGGCATTAGAGGTTAATTAACCTCTAGTGCCCGGGGATCGCACACAGGAGGGTTCCCAGGGCTCCATGAATGATCGCAGCCCTGGGAATCCACCTGTCAGTGTGTGATCCCCGGCACTAGAGGTAAATGGGGTTAAGGCTCCCCATCAAAACCTCTAGTGCTCTTTAATTGGCACTAGAGGTAATTGGGGTCAAGTCTCCCCATTCAAAACCTCTAGTGCTCTGTAATTGGCTGAGGAAAGAAAAATCGCTTGAGCGTCATCAGGATTTTCCTTTCCTTAGCCAATCAGAGAGCACTAGAGGTTTTGAATGGGGAGACTTGTCCCCATTTAACCCCTAGTGCTGGGGATCGCACACTGAGTTGATCAATGAATGCCGTGGCTGCATTCATTGATCAGCACAGCCCGCGGGCCTTTTTTTTTTTTAGAATTTTTTTTTTTTAAGGAAAATTCAATCTTAATCAGCGAATTTACACCAGCCGCTTTCAATTTCGATAATCGAGAACAGCCTAATTCGCTGTGAGATCACATTTAAAAGTCTCGCTCGCTCATCCCTACCTACGTCATCCAATCTCGTACTGCACAGGTGCTAGATTGGGTGACGTATCATCCCGAAAATGTAAAAAAAAGTTTCCCAATATCATCGTGCATTTGTAAGGTCATCACTTTTATTGGGAGGAAAGCCTTCTACTTATGCTCGAGGTCAGACATGCACAGAAGAAGCTTACCTACATTGTGTACCACAGTGGTGATAAAGACAAAAAGGGAGCGCACAGCACAGATGAGTTTGGGTAAATAGTAGTTTCAGTTTATTTTTTTGCAGAAGAGACAAAGCCAGTCAGTCCCTTCTACTAATAAATATCAGTCTACTTTCCTGTTTTTTTCATTTTTAACTGTAGTTCTATTTGTTACCGTAGTTCCAACATTGATACATTCATACACTTGGCCTGATTTAATAAAACTCTACAATGTTCAAAAGGATACCCTTTCATCAATGAACCTGGGTGACCCAGCAAACCTGGAACAGATCTGGTCCAGGATTCAAAATGTTTGCTAGCAAATAGCGAATGGCTTTGAAGAAATCAATCCCAGGTTTGCTGGATCACCCAGCTTCTTTGATGAAAGTGTATCCTCTCCAGCTGTAATAAATCAGACCCATTGTTTTTGGGGGGCACAGTGGTCAATGTAACCAACAGCTGAACTGACTTGAGCCCACCGTTACTGAACTAACTTTGAGCCCTGTGGGTGACCCTGCTGACTGTGTAGGGTCTGAAGCCCTCGTGCAGTGACATACTTTGCTCCTCTCTATGCCTGCCTTTGGGGGCACATAATCTAGATTTTCTGTTAAGTTGTGTCATTTATTTTTATAGACAAGTTATAAAATGTTTTTTTTTTCCTTTTCTAGTGTTAATTTTACTGAAAATAGTAAAAAGTTTAGCTTTTATCTTATAATTTGTCATATTTTAAATTGCATTTAAAAGCCATATTTTGCATAAAGCATGGCAAAGCTGTTTTTTAATGCACTGTGGTCCCATTTGTGATTGTGGGGGCTGCCAATCCAAGCAAAACAACTTCTCATCTGATAAAGATTGATATATCTAGTGGGTTAGATGCACAACATATCATATTTGGTAATTTTAAAGGAAAATAACCCAAATAACTTCTTATTCTTCTTCTAATTTGTCTTATACATATTTCTTGGTACATGAAATCACCCATTTGTTCTTTCGGTAGGATACTGATGCATGCTCTATTGCTCTAACCCAGTGTTTCGCAACCAGGGCTCCTCCAGATCTAGGGGCCCATTGAGCAATGAGCAGTTTGTGCCGCTCAGGTCAGTGACACCCATGATCTTTTTTACCATCTGTTAGGGTGACATTCTTCCCAATGTCAATGTACTATGATATAGTAATTATAGAAGGTGTTCCCTGAAGACCTGAACATTAGTTAAAGGGTTCCCCCATGTTTAAAAGGTTGAGAAACACCCCTCTAAAGCCCTTTCATTTTACCTTCTCTGAGATACCAATACACTATTCACCATCTAAAGCTCTACACAGTAATGTGACTTCTGCCAACATGGGTCATTAATGAGCTTGTATCAGCAGCTCAGTTTTGTTACTAAAACACAGAAGCGTGGATATTTTCTCTATAAAATACCATTAACCTGTAAACTTGCCTGTATAGCTATTTGCAGCAGTTCTATTTCCACAGCAAAGCAAAACACACACACTTCATCATGAATTAATAATACTTCTTCAGAAGAGTGTGTGATCTCACGCAGATCTCAGGGATTTGGGGAACATGCTGATATTGAAGGCTGTAGTTTACTCTTTGCAACTTGGAATCTGTGGTGGTTTGCCCTCCAAATCACTGAGTCAGATTTTCAACCGTTGCAATGTCCACGATGAGAAAGCACTGGAATTTTGGAGAAATAGAGATCCCTAGGCAAGAAGAATAATAGAAGCTCCTGGAGGAGAAAAATGAGATGTTTTTATGTCATTGCACATGATTTGAAAGGGGAACTTAAACCTAAAACATGAAAAGATAGCGTCACCCTGAGCATACCACTCATTAATGTCACTCCCCCGTCCTTAACTCTTCCCCAATAACATCACAACACAATCTTTGGAGTAAAATAGTCATAACGGCCTTTTATGAACAAACCTATCACATTTCCTACAATATCCATAACAAATATTTTATAACTTTTTATACCCTTTCTATTTGTATAAGAATAATGGTCCATGCAGGCCTTTAGAACAACCTCTTGTATTTCTACAGAATCCACTCCTTTAGTATCCAGCTCCCAGCTGCCATACACCACTTCGGGGACAATTACTCCCAGCTCCTAAATGGTTCTTTAGATTAATACTAATTAACATATCAATGAGGATCATCATACCTCTGATGGTACCTACCAACTATTGTTTCTTACCAAATACAATACCTTCATGGACTTTACCCTCCACATATATAGCCACTATCACTACCCATCGCACAACCACCAACAAAACAAAAGGAGAGCAAATGACCTTGTCTTTATACTTCCCAGCTCCATCTGAACTCTGTCTGCCACCAGATTGAACTTCCAATGATCCTTTTCCACATTACGTACCCGACCCAGTAAGAATGTACACAGTCTACCTTCTCCTAATCCTTTACTCTACCCCCTCTTCCCCTTGTCATATAGCCCCTCTGTCTATTATTTTCTCCCATGCTCCAGGCCTAACTTCTATTTTCAGTATTTGAAGGACAGGAGAATACCAGGTGTTACCCTATGCATTACCAACTACCTATTGGCCGATAGCACGCATTGGGTCCTGGCAAGGTTTCTCGTGCCCCTTTGGTAGTTGGAGCGTAAGTGGGAATTTCTTGGGGGCCTTTTGTTGGTGTAAGACAAAGGCCGATTACTAACTCCTACATTGTCTGGAGTGAGACCATTGTCCACACATGCCAAGGACATGGATTACGAGAACACTGAGCAAGAACAGGTCACTCTTCAAAGCAGAGATGGTCTGACTGGTAGAAGACGGCTCCTTTGAGTTGAGTTTATCATTAAATCTGGTTAAATTTATATATGGTTACCAACGTTTGTTTTATATTTGCATGTTGATGGCAAATTTTTGTTGATGTGTCCCAAAGACTCTTCTGACTTGTCTGCATTATTATGTATAGTTCCTAGTAAAAAAAGTGGTGTCTTAGTTGGGTATGCTTTTTATTTCAATGAGTCTACCCATCAGATGCTGTCACAAAGGTCCCAAAACACTGCACTCACACATAAATAAAAATAAGCTTCTGTACTTGTGATTTATCTTTACCAACACATCCAAACTAACCACAACCAACTGAAACTCCCAAAAAAACAAAAACTGCCTGGCAACTGAATTTCAAGCAGATTTTCAAGACCAATTAGAATTGGAAGTCCAAACGTGTACTAGGCTATGGTAGAATATAGCTAAAGATAATGCGGATAGCACAGCACTCCAGCAATAATACAGTTAAGCTTTGGTTCTGATCGCAGATGCTAGGAGTCTTTTGGGTTGTCACGCCAGCCTGTTTGCTACAATCACAGGTGTTGCCTGTAGCTGTCAGCACCATCAGCACACTTTTAACTTGTCACAGATGTAATGTTTATAGCTGAAAACAGAAAAAGCACAGGGATCATGGCCTCGGCATCATTAAAAGTCTGCTCTTAACTGAGTCAATGGGTTTTTAAAGATTCTGCATTCCAGTAAAAGGTTCCCCATATGAGGATGGGCCGAATGCAATATGTCTTTTAGAGGCTCAGAAAGGATCCAGGGGCGGAGGAAGCTCTTTTCATTTACTCACTTGTTCAGATAGCAATTCATTTGAAAGATGCTGAATGCAGACAGATTGCCATTTGTTATTATGTGCTGGACAAAATCTTTCAAGGTAGATTTTAAATGCACAGCTCTTAACTTTTCCTGATTACAGGGACTGTCCTTCTTTTTGGATTTAATCCCTCTATCCTTCCTTCATCCTCAATTGGCCTTCTTTTTGGTCTGATCTAAAAGGGACTACAGAAAATAGTAATTTTAACAACAAAAGGAGTACTACACCAAACCTTTCATTTAACATTATTATAGCATTTTGAAAAACAGTTCTTTGAAAAGTAGTGGTAGAAAAATTACTTATTTTGAGTGTCATTTTTATTTTGCAGCTTGTGCAACAGGAGGACTGGACGTTTGACTTTTGCTTCCATCAGTTATACAAAAAGGTGTCCATCTTTGTCATCCCAAAAGGTATGCAGAAAAAAAATTCAGCATACTTGCCAATTATGGCACACACCTTTTTTTGCACCCTGCACGAATATTAGGTACAGGATCCTGCAGGACCACCATCAAGAATTTCTTGGTCCCATATTATGTAAAGATCCTGGGCCCCTCTTTCAAATATCCAAAAGTTCCAGTATTGCAAATGTAAAGCTCTTCTGATTGGGGCCCGATAAAGAAGTACCCCTTGTCCCCCTCTAATGACAGCCCTGGGATCCTGTCACACTGCATCCTCCAGGGCCACCGTCTTTGCTGCTGGTTTGTCACAACCTTGTTGGGCCATTGGATGCCACTGATGATACAACTAAATTATTACACATACACAGGAGTTACATTGTTCCTAACATCTAGATCCATTATTGGCAGCCCTAGGGATACAGCTGGGCTCTAGACTGCATGGCCCATGCACCGTACAGTATAAGCAAGAAGAAAAAGAGGAACAAGCGTAAAGATTTTATAGCATTTTTTAAAATGTCTTTTCTGTCAAAAGCTTTTTCTTGTTTTTGGGGGTTGTTTCCTCTTCATTGGATGAGGTTGAGTTTGATAAATTATTGCCATTATATAGACTAGCAATTTTCTAATTAGAAAATATTATTTTGAGTTTATTGGCATTCTTAGATGCTTTTGCATCACCTTCAACCCCTTTGTAGTCTCTTCCTGTCTATAGTCTGTGTCTATGTCGGTGTCTGCATGTCTTTGCACAGAGCTGGGTCAGTGAGGGTCTCTAAACCAGTGATATGCATTGAGATTCGACTTGAAATTTGTAACAAAAAATATAAGTTTTTTATTCTAAAAATTGTAAATATCAATATTTTAATTTAGGAAATGATACAAAGAGCAGACATTTCTCCTTTCTGAACCTTCCTACTGCAATTGTATCAGAATTACAATACCATTCGAAACATTCAAGCGTGGCACTGCCACCAAATCCCAAATTTCAGATTTCAATCACCAAACATCTGCAATATTATTTGGCAGTACTGACTGGTGTGATATCTAACTTATCTAACTTCTACATGCACCTTAAACATTGATGTAACAGGCAGCAACTTAAATGCTTCTCAAAAACCTAAATGTACTCATATGCATCCTCCATATACCTATAAATGCGTTTCTGATAATTAGTATATTTTACTTGCCAAGGCCCTGGGAAATACTAGAATCAGTACATTCTGCAATGAAATCCAACATACTCTCCATAATCAAATACATTTTTCCAGTTGGTGGAGTGTTTAGCAAATGTGACCTGATGATCCGGGTCATTTTTTAACGTCTCCTTACTCTTTAAGACAATTTTTTTTTTTTGTAATAATCATCATCATAATATTATTCGCAAAGATAGATGTTTAGAAATGGTGTAACTTTTGGTGGTTATATCAGAGAAAACGTCACCATTATTCAGAGAGCCCCTAGCAATCCTTGGAGGAACTCAGTTAAGGTAGGTTTATCTAGAGCTAATGAGCTTTTTAACATGGGGGAACCCCTTGAAATAATTTTCAAGTTAACCTAAACCACTTCAGGGAACTCCTTCTACAATTATTTTATCCACAGCTTACATTAGCATGGTGGTCAATGGGAAGATTTACTCTTACATTGCTGGCCATTGGGTAGATAGCCAAAAAGATCATTGGGGGTCAGTTAAAATAACCTGAAAGGCGCAAACTGCTCACTGCTCATGGAACCCCAAACAACCACTGGAGGAACCCTGGTTGAGAAACACTGGCTTCAGGGGATGGACATTCACAAAATACATATTCTGCTAGGTAGGGAAGACATCATTTGATTTTTTAAAGTTAGAATCTTTTTGAAGAGATACAGAATTTCGACTTTGACTTGTTTGCTTCAAACAATGCCTGGTATCTTTTTGTTCATCCGAAGAAAGAAACTGTGCTAGTATATAAAAAGTCTAATTATTTCCCCCAATACAGATACTTTACGAGCTAATCTTATGCAATCTGCTTGGCAAACACTTAGCGCTGTGGGAGCATATGCAAACAAAGAACATATGAATTAATTATGACAATTGTCTTGCATATTTACTAGTTCTAAACCATAGTTTTTGCCTATTCTAGCACATGTGAACTTTTATACCTAGCATCTTTAACTTGCATCTAATGAAATCGACTTATATAATTTATTAGATTAATCACAGTCAGCTTTCACCACCCACTTGTGTGTTCCAAATCTAAAAACCAGTAGACCCAAAGCTGCCTAACTCCAGTATAGACCTTGGATCCCAATCTGGTTTGTTTCTATGGGACAATAAAGGTCAGGCCATGGCAAGACAAAGCCAACCAGCAGATACACACCCATTCCCAATCAGTTCTGCAAGGTTACCAGAAGCACACTAGGATGATTGTTGCTTGGATAAATTAATACAAAAACTTTATTCTTTTAGAAATGTTTGGTTTATGAGTTACAGAAGTGCAATAGAGGAGACCTTTAAAAGAACAACAGCGAACTCTTGAAAAAATGTTAAATCTTGTCAATTGGGCATTACTGATCCAAGCAAATGCATTAAATGTTCCATCAACCTGTCCATTTTCACTATCTGTTTCACTATTAAGACAGTATTGTTTTTTTTTTTTTCTTTCTCCTTATAATGCAATCTGCCCACAATCTGCCAGATTTACCTTTATTTGCAGTAGGCACATACAAGGAGGCAGCAGAAACAAGTTCTGCTTTTCCCTTTATACTCACGACACTTGTGTTTTTCCCCAACACCAGAAAACTAGAATAATCTAATATATGCTTATCTACACATTAATGACATATGAAGCTTGTAAAAAACCATTTAACAAGAAAACATTCAGTGTAGAAGAGGTTTCTTATAGCCTAGGGGTTTCTCTGGACTAACATTCTTCAATGACAAAATCAGGCCACATTTATCCACCAATAGGCAAACCAAACTTTTCCTTCTTGCACATTAACCTATAAAAACATACAAGCACCATGAATCGCCTAATCAATGTCATTTCAGAACACATAAAAGCCTTTATACAGCTTTGAATACTTTTATGCTTTTATATTATTCTCTTAACTGGCTCATTCATAAAAAGGATTTGTTATTGACTGCACTGCAATGTTTGGCTACTGGGCAATGTTATTGACTCCATTGTTCAATCTTGCTCTCAAGCTTTCCATGAAAAAAATGATTAAATAAATCTTTTTAAAAAAGCTATCTTGTATGGAAAGGCTAAAAAGAACCTATGATTATTCATTTCTCTCTGGAGACAAATATTCCTGCGCATCCGATGCTCAGAGCATGTTTGCACAATAAGTGGTGATGTATAGCGATGGGTTGCCGTGCTCTATTAGGTTAGAAATAAAGTTTCCAGCATCATGGATCATTTTCCTCCCTGGTCTCTCATGGTCCCCAAGACAAGGATCCATGATAAAAATGTTGGATAATTCCACAGTGCAAAATGATGTTTGTTCTCATTGTCACCTTAATTATTTTATTAGCCATGATCCCAGTAATCGGGGGTGCTAGTTCCAAGTTCTAGGCAGGTGGGACTTCCATGGAACATTTTGGTAACTATATCAATGAGTCAGGGAAGCATTATGAAAATATAGACACCTTTAGCTGCCTGTTGTACCTATGTGTTCTGAAGGTGGTTGGCTTAAATGTAAACTAATAGGCAATTCATTCCTAATGAATAGGCAACACATTTCCAAAAGTATGATATCTATTAAAGTAATATCTCTGGATCATCCCAGAGTGATATACTGTGGAATAAGGGACTATAAAATGTTTTAGGTCAGTGACTACCAAAAAATGCCAAAGAATCAGCCACATGGACAAAGACAGGCCCGAAACAAGCTATACCAGGTAGCTTAGGGGAATGCCTGCATGACTAGGGGGTCAGGGATAGGGTTAAAATAATTTTATTGGGTTTATTAAAAAGTTCAACTTGCGGATTGGTAGACGGGCAGAGGCAGAGGATAGGGAGAAGGTGATAAAAGTTTAGGAGATCAGGGGTGAGGTCACATGATTTTTTACAGTAGTAGAAGAAAGTTTCCCACCTTCCCACGCCCTCTATGGTCCTGTGAGAGAGGGTAAATAGGCTTGTTGGGGTTTTGTTGATTGGGCATGTTTGAGATGTGGTTTGCGGTTGAGGTCCTCAAGGAAAGTTTGTTTTGGTGGTGGTATCAATAGGGTTGGGGATCTATCTTTGGTGTGGGGTTTCCTGAATGGTGTGAAGAGGAGGTCATTTAAACTTAGTTTTGGATAGTCTGTGAGTAGTTGTAAAATTGTTCCCCAGTTGGGTGATAGGGCGGCTGAGAGCAACAATGTTGGTGCAGATTCCAAGTGGTAGTGGGGGCCTTCGAGGGCAAGTAACCAGGAAAGAGTTAAGTAAAGGTGTTTGGTAATTATTCTGAGGTTATTAGCAGGACTCGGTCATGAATATGAGTGATAGAATAGCATTGGCTTAAGATCAGTAACTTCCAAACTACTACTGACTCATAACATGGTGATTTTAGCTGTAAAAGTAAAAAAAAAACTAAGTTTTCTGCATAAAGGTCAACAAGGTCAGAATATAAAGTTGAAAACTTGTATGGAGTGAGTTTCGGGTAGCTTTTGGCACTGATTACCCACAAGCAATTGCACACTGCACAAATAATTGAGGCTAATTGCAGCTTCATGGTAGCAAGTTGCTTGCTTCAAGGGATCTCATTGTTTTTATTTCTAACAATCCTTTTGTGACATTGTGTGATCAGTCAAAGACAACTGATTATTGGTAGTGCAGCTAAAAAGCATCCATGTATTTTACACTCCAATGCATTTGAATGCACACATATAAAGAAGTAAAGATCAGATACCAGACTCACACTTCTTTGTTCTCCTTTCTTGTTTTTCAGATTGCCACTTCTATTAGTAAATTATATAAAGGGGTAATCAGTTATTTTGTACAGGTGATTGGTACTTTGATCTCTGTACCAAAATTGTGCTAAATGTATAAAGTTACTTAGTTGCCATATTGAAAAGTAGAGCACTCAGCTTATTCATTTCAGTTGTGATTGTGGCAAATGTAGCAATTGATGTGTTTGAATTAAAAACCATTCCACCATGGCAGGAACCAAGAAAAACAAATCTGGGACTCTGTAAACTGGTGGTTATTGCCACTTGGTGATGTTTTAAGTATTTGAAATGAACACCACGGATCGCTATTGTTACACAAACAAGTGGGGAACCCTATATGGGAATCTGTGGTGATCATGGCCTCTTGGTAATATGTTGGGAGTTGTAAGACTATTGGTAAACAATAGTGATAGACAATTAATTCATAAACCAGCGATCAGTCATGAAATCGTGATCACTAAGTTTACTGGCCATGTCAGCAGTGCCATTAATTCTACTTAAATAATGGCATCTTGATGTTAATCTTGCTAATTGCCAGCTTTATAAATGTGTCCCTATGAGTGTTTTAGCATGCATGCTTCTCAACAGTTCAACTCACGCATTAATCTCAAGGCTAGGCAGCTCAGAGTATACTTAGAGGTTACCTTTAGTGGAAAATACATTTGTTAAAATAAGCTGTAGAGATAGAAATATTGGTGGCCAAAGTCATATGCAAATTTCAGATTTTTATGCAAAAATATCAAGTTTAATCCTAACAATTCCTGCCTTTCTTTTTATTATCCTGGTAAGAGAGATTTTAAAGGTGGAAAAGGAAAAACCAAGCCCAACTATTACCCAGAACAATTATTTAAACTAAACAGCCTATTTTTCTGGATCATCTTACCATTTGACATGTTGGAGGTGACCTCTGGCATGATTTGTTTTTACCTTATGCCCAGTCTGAATTGTCCATTAAACCCACTTTATTAGGTGTGAACACATATATATTGAAAATCAATAATGGACTCAAGTCTCAACTTTTTGAGTGGGACAGAATGGTCTAATTGCAACCTTTCTTGTGAATTTGACTCATTTTTTAACCTAAAGTGAATTTGGCATTTTTACTATGTGGGTCAATCCGAACCAGCTCTTGGAATTCCACAATTAGAGCAATTCTATAAAGTACTTTTAACTAACGAAGTTAGACATTGCTGTACTATGTGTTCTCATGGATAGATGTCTTGACCTGAATTCCACTTAAAATGAAAGACATTCTGTTGTATAAAATGGAATTGGACATTGCTCTAACTCCCTATGGATGCTTGTCTTGATTCTTGAATTTGCCTTAATTTTACTTAAAAAATAGACATCCCAATGTTTAATTGTGTAATGATTTGCATGTTGCCCTCACAGTTAAATGTAGGTTTAGTAAAATACAATTTGAGCCTGAGCCAATATAAAGTGGTGGCCCCAAAAGCACAACATTCACCTAATCTGCACCCTTACCATTTCTATCCATTGGAGCTTTGGAGTAGATGGGTGCCCTGGCCCATTGCCTCCCCAAACCAGTCCTGATGTACCCTTGTAGGATGCCTTTAACGACCCACAAAATCCAAGAGTAATCCAATCATATTATGCCAAACCAATTCTAAGTAATTCAGTTTGGAGCAAAAATCCTAACTCAGCCTGGAGCAGCGGAGTTTCTGCATTACATTGAAATATATTTCACAGGGTGTTACAGCCTGCATATAAAAAATAGTTTATCTTATGTAAATGAGCGTATCTGAACCTCTCGTGTTATCTTTCATCTACATGGGTGATGATAAATTATTTAATTTTGTGCAAAGAAATAGACTAATAGCTCAAAGTAGAGGCTGCACTCGATGACTTTCAATCATCGTACATGCAAATTTCAGAGACCTTAACGCTGCAAACAGCGCTTGCGGCATGTGAAGCCGACAGACAAAAGCAAGCAAAATTGGCTCCTGATAATACATTGCCAATTTAATTTCAACTCTACCGCCATGCTCGGCTGTAAACAAAGTACGAATGCCAAGTCACTTTACAAAGAGATACCCGAACAGAACCTTGTGAGCGTGAGATATGACGGCTGATTAACGTTTCTTACTGAGCTCTTCATATCCGATGATGAGGGAAATGTTTGATTAATCTGACAGTCTTTCTATAAAACTATTGCTGGAGTGATAAAAAGAAACTATCCAGACATAGCTGATATTTTTAGTTGCCTGTGATCGGTGGAAAGCCAAATCACGGTCTGGCTTCCTGTATCACTCTGTATCTTCAAAATTAATCTTTTTTACCAAAATTTTCAGATCCGTCCAGCTGTTGAGCCCAACACAAAGCCAAATGATGGTGTTGTGCTACCGAGATAGATCCTAAGTAATAATGCAGCATAAACAAATCATTTGGGAATCCATCCGTGAACGAGGAGCATCTTTGTTCCGGCTTCGTGGGAGGGGATGGAAATGAAAACACAAGTAGGGAGTAGAACACACAAATTGAATAAGTAGGCACCATTCAGCCAGCAGATTAATTTGAGAGGGGGTTATTGGGCAATTAATGCAATTGAGGCATGGCACTAAAGCAGCTTCTAAATAGGGGTCTGGTATTGCATATGTTATTGCTCTTCATTCATTCTTTTTTGTTTTGTCTTTTGTCTGTCTTTGAACATTACTACATAGAGTTTCACCATTCTCAAACAAAACTTTCTTTGGGCTACAGTTAAAGTACAACTAAAACTACTGTATACCAGTCTAAACAAGTCTCAAATTCAATTATTATATAATTCATCTTCCTTAAATCAAATATTCCTCCATTTACATAGTTAAGGCCTTTTTTCCAAGACACTCCAGATCCTGGTGGGTGGGGATCAGCATCAAAGGCAATGCCAGTGGGCAAAACTGAAGGGAGTGACAAGGGTATGGAGGCAACTCTGATTTCAGAAGCAATGCAGAACCATTGTCATACTAGAGAAGATGCATTATGTTTTATTTGCTGTCTGTGATCCCCACTTCGAGTCCTGATTAAAAAATGTGGTCAGAACGGAAAGTAGGGAAAGATCTCCTTACTTTAGATCTCCTTAGATAGTGGGTCCAAAGACTCACATTGCAGCTGGCAGTTGATTTAAACATCTCCTTTCTCTGCCCAACATAAGAATAAAGATTTGGCTAAATCTTATTGTGCTCGTTTTACACTGTAATTTTCCTGGATGCTTTTTAACTCAGTAATAAATGTCCTTTAATAAAAATAATCTCCCCAACAAGAAAGAAATATCCTTCTCATATTGTTGTCACAGGAACATGTGCTCCAAATGGAAGACTCACCCTCACTTTTTTGTCTTGGTGAAAGCTCCAAAATTGTGGCTTTCCTCTCACTTTTTGTTTTGGTGACAATGGCCATTAGGACAGTGAGGACCCACACAACAATAAAAACTTGAAAAAGTCTTCACCATTCTCTCCAAAAATATTACCTTTTTTGATACATTCAAAGGGGGGTCCACTTGTGGTTGACTAATTCTTACAATAAATAAAATGTGTTGTTTTATGTTTTTTGGCATAGTGTACAAATCAATTTAAATATTATGTGAAGAATGGAATCATTTTGCATATATTTCCCCCACCATGAGTCTCCAGTCATTCACAGGCCCCTTTCACAGATTCCGTCACCTCCTGCAGTATAAGTGAATACAAATATAGGTTGCTGCCCTCCATCTCCCAGACGTCTTTGTCTTGCTGATGAATCAACTTTACACTTTTTACTTCTAACGGGATTAAACATGACCTCATCAACCTGTCTTCCTGCATCAGCTTTTCAGGCTGCTCTTCACCAGTACAAACTTCTTCTTCTCTTATCTAGATTGCTTTCACTTCTATCTACTCCATTGATGCACCACGGGGCTGAGTAATATTCCTTTTTTGTCCAATTTCCTTGCTGATGGTTCCAGTGACTAGTGGTTCAAGGAGATATTACCAAGGTTTGCTGTACACAGGGACAACATTGGTGTTCTTATAGTGCATTAGGTGTTTCTATGCCATAATTATTCCTTATATTCTTTATTTATATTTCAATTTTATCTTTTCAAATGTTCACCCTCAAAGAAGATTATGAGAAAAACCTGGAGGTTATGATTCTTCTTCATTGTTGTCTGGCTGCCCCCTTGCTCATCAAATTTGGAGTCCCTGACCTAAACAAGGATGCAGCTAAGGTTCTCTCACATTACTCAGATTTTCTGTATAAGTATTGAAATCAAAGGCAGCCAGGAATTGCCATACTGGGGAGGTCAACAATGGTATGTTATGTGCCCCAAGTAAGACACCCAATCCTAACCATCCGCCGTCCCTCGGGGAACTGGGGAAGTCATGGTTGGTGATGACTACACAGCCTTGTGTTAGCTTCCTTTGGAGTTACAATAGAAGTGGCATTCTATATGTAGCTAGAACAGAGAATGCTGACCATTGGATGAGCCAAAACAAAAGCCCCCCTGACAGGTCCCAGTGACCTCCGTTTAATTATGGTGCCATGTAAATAACTCAAATATTTGGCAGGTGACCATACTTTGAATTCATTTACAAGAAATAAAAAGAACTTTATGCTTTTTTTTTTTACCTCTGACCCCATCCCATGTTGGTGCCCAAAGGAAAACACTTATCCCTAACCACTCTGCTCCTTCCCCTAAGGGAAGTTACGGCTGGTAATGACAACTCAGCTCCCTGTGTGCAGCTCCTAGGGTTACTATAGCAGTGGTATGCTACACATAGCTAGAACTGAGAATGCTGGACATCTCATCATGCAAAACAAAAGCCCCCCCTGACACATCCCCCTGACTCCTTAAACAATTTTGGTAATAATACTATGATCAGGGGTTTGCAATTACCATAAAAAGTTGACTTTTCCCAACCACACATTGGGCCTGATTTACGAAAGCTCTCCAAGGCTCTATCAAATAGCAAATTACTTTGAAGAAATCCATTCCAGGTTTGCTGGATCACCCAGCTTCACTGATGAAAGTGTATTCCTTCCAGCCTTGGAGAGCTTTAATAAATCAGGCTCATTAAGTTTGATTTACAGACAAAATTATTTATTTTTTCTTTAGTTCATGTTCCCACAGTACTCCCCATCTGCCCTGGAAATGGTGACAATGTTATGTTTTGCAATTATTTTGTGATATTGGCAAGTGAAATGTTTAATATTGCAAAAATCTACTTGAGAAAAGTGTTTTAGTGGCGAAATGAAAAATGAAATTCCTGTAAATCACTCACTTATTTATTTGCATATATATACATCAGAATTTCCGGACTGGTAAAATGTTATATGTTTGACGGCTTTTTAAAAGTTGCCATAAACATTCTAAACTAAAATTGCCTTAGATATAAAATAAAATTGCCATTGTAATACGATTTTAAAATGATTCTCATATTCTCCAGAAACTCAGAACCAGCAATGCTTAAATGTCATAAGAAAATCTATTGACAGCTCTGCACTTTTTCCATTTCCAATGACAAGCTATAGGCATCTGTTTTACTTAAATAATTGCTAAAACCCAATAGGACCACAAAGATTGTCTTGTGTGAAATAGGGGTACTGTGATCACTGCACAGACCATGGGGTCCTCGGCTAATGTGGATCAATCTGCAGGAAAGATTGGATTTCTGTAAATAATAAGTGAATGGGAAGTGTTCCGTGTGACTCCCTTTTATCATCTCACCTCGCTGAGAAATGGAAAGGCAGACACAATGAAATAGCCATAGTGGACAGTGAGCTCTGCGATTTTCAATTACCTTGAGTGGGTTACTTTGTAACTTGCTTGGACTGCATCCTCCCACACACAACGGCAGCTGAAGGGTAGGAAAGGTCATTGCTTAACAGAAGCCAACTAAATAGAAGGTCCAAAGGCTTCTCTGTCCTTCTCTGCACATCTTTCACTCTGCATCAAATTTCCAACATGGCACCCTTGGCTTATCCAATATGGCAGGACAAAGAGCTATAATGATGTACAAAAATATAGAAACTTGAAGTCGCTAATCAGATATAATCTTTGGCTTCTCTAATGACATGAATCATTATTGATTGCTTTACATTGCTTAACACGTTTGCTTACTTTTAGCATTACTGGTGCATCCATGAGATTCACAATCCACTGTAATTAGTCTTGTTAGTCTTTGTTATCATTGAATAGTTTGTATAGCTCTGAGGGTTTTCATTAATCCACATTCTAGTATGGTTGTTGGTACATAGTGACCTTTAGCTGGTCTTGTTTTGTCATTTTGAAGCCAAATTACCACTTCTTCAGGTGTCAGGAAAAAAACCAGCATATATCCACATAGGTAACAATTGTCCTAAAGGCAATCCCCAGGCAAAATCAATTTGCAAATCACTTTTTTCTCCCACCACCCTGTAACCCAAGGTTGTCAACCATTTCGACATGGGGCACCCTTAAAATAACTTTTAGGTTTCAGGCAACCCCTGCTAAAATTTAATGGTGGACAATATGAGTAATAGCTCTTACATTGTTGTCCAATGAAAAGATCGCCACCCTTATTGATAGGCAAATATTGTATTGTTCTTAGAACTCTGGGTAATTAACACAGCTCCAACCCATCCCATATGTCTACAAGTTTTTTATCTAATGAAGGAAGATATACTTACCTACATTTTCTATGTGGTCCCCTTACCAGTTCCAGATCTTGTTCCCTTCTCCACTGCATCTATGGCACCCATACTTCTTGTCCCTGCTTATCCTCTTTGGCTAATGCCTTTCCTTCTCTGGTAGTCCATAAGAAAGGAATGGCATTTCAGAGCGAGGTCCGTCTTCACTTATGACTTGGACAACCTAAACGACCATACAGAAAGACACCTAGAAGATCAATGCTCTGAAAAAAAAGAAGGCAGGAGAATCGCTGGCGTGGAACACTGAGCCAAGCCAATGGTAATTTTGAGTGGGATGGAAGTCTGGGAGAAAGATCAGCTTTGATCTCATTGCCATGATGTTACAGAATGTTGACAAATGTTGAATTTCAAGAATATGACTAGGGTGCTTTTTGATTAATGTAATGAAGATCCTCGTGTGGCTTTAATTTTTAGGGTACATTCCTAAATTGTTCAAGTTCTTATTATAACTGCGAAAAAACACTTGGACGAATGGTGAAAAGTGTCTAAAATTACAGAACAAGTTGTGACTAATTGCTAGCAGCTCATGCATTGTTCAGTAGTTTGGAGCACTGTGACTATAAAATGTTAAATAACACTAAGCACAGCTTGAAACAGCTGTAAGCAGTTTGGAATAAATAGCTGTATACTAGTAGGTTCAATCTGTCCTATAAACCAAAGCTTCTGGATGCACAGTTGGCCCGGGGACATAAAGGAATTATTTGCATAGCTCCTCCCACCATCCTGAAATGAGGAATAGACCTCTTATTTTGTGAGATCTGTGATTAGTGTTGCTCAAAGCCTCTGTTAATTTGAGCACAGTTTTCTGAATAAAGGCAAATGTTCGGCTTTGGAATAGCCAAAGTCAAACCAATGTTAGGCTGTGAGCCCAATAACTGTACATTAACAATACTGGGCTTAGTATGCTAACAACTACCAGCGAATGGGAGCGATCACTGCTTTTTACCTTGACAATGGTCCGACAAACCCAATTATTACATTAGATGCTGAATTGTAGCTAACCCAAGCATTGGCTGTAAGCCTCAGCAATGTTCCTAGAAACCCGTTTCTGTACAGATGCCTCCTTTGTACAAAACTAGCAAACTTCAATGAGCTTGCACAGTAAATTTGTTCTACTATAACTCAACCAAAGTTGGGAAATTTGGGTTGATTACAAAAAAAAAAAAAAACAGAACCACTTTTCACACAAGATCCACACAACTTTAACTTACTTTACGTTTAATGAGATTCACTCAGTTTTTCAAATGAATTGTATTTAAAAATGCGAAAGTTCAGTGAATCTCAGCTTAGGTTTCAGACCTTTGGTGAGCCACTACTTTGGGCTCAACTGTGGTTCCAACCTCTCCCATTGGGTTTGATTTTTTAAAGCTCTCCAAGACTGGAGAACATAGATTATTATTGATAAACCCGAGTGATTGGGCAAACTTAGAATATATCTTATAGTACTATATATATATATATATTAAATTATAAATACTTGACTGTGGCAAAACATAGTTACGCAGACTTGCATTCCCCACCACTAAAAAAAAACCTTTCCCTCCCTTTTGGTACCCACTTACCGCCTTTACAAATACCTCCAAATAAAGTCATCACAATATGTTGGTTAAATGGCTGATAGGCCTTTTATTGTAAAAAATATTAACATATAAATATATATAATAGTAATAATAATAATAATAATAATAATAAATAATATAATTATTATATAATAATAATACAAATAACAAATATAAATAACCAATGTAAATAATGTCAACAAATAATGTTAAGCACATAATAAACAATAAATTAACCATAAATAATACTTAAATAACCATTAAATAACAATTAAGCATAAACAACACTGTTCCCAACTTAAGCTTTTACTGGTTGCTTTATACATTATACCTTTTTGGGTCTGCACCTTAACCACAAATGCTCCCAGTCACCAATTCTCCCAGCTTGGGAACAATATATAACTTCTATTTTTGTGAAGACCCCCAACAACTTCCTCCGAACACCATTATTCAACAAACAGGAACTCCATACCATAGATGAGTCCCCAATTCCATAGCCATTTTAAACCAACCAGCACACCTCCCTCGAGGACCGCATACACCACAATTCTAACCAAACAACCCCATACTTGACCTGCTAACCATATCTAACCACCCAAGAGGGAGGGAGGGAGGGTGGGAAAAACTTTCCCTGCATGCTGTCTTTCCCGGAAATGACCTCCACTTTCTCTTCCTGACCTTTTTGACCCTCCTTTACTTCCACGTCCTTAAACTCTATCTTGCTCACTTCCGAACTTAATTTTTAAACCCTTTGCTGTCTGCTCCCTGTCTGCCCAGACACGCTCCTTTCCTCGCACATTACAGGCCTAACTTTACTATTAGCCACTTAAGCCGGGACTAGATCTATTCCAGGTTTGCTGGATCACTCATGTTCTCCCATTATAGTCTATCTTCTCCAGTCTTGGAGAACCCTATTAAATCAAACCCATTCACTTTGGAACCATTTTTTTGCCTGTAGATCGCAGCACAGTTCCAAAAGCCACTTTTAGCTGTACACGTGTTGTGTGAAAATTGCCACCATGGCCATAGTCTCAGCTGTATGCATATCTGTGTACCAGTGGTGTTGTTTGTTGCTCTTGGGTACAAAGCAGCAGTTTGCAGTGGACGAGTGCAGTGCCGAGGACAGCCATGCAGTTTTACACCACCGATGCAAAAGGACCCCCAAAACTTTAGTGGACCGGCCCTGTATGGGTATTGTTAGGTTAATGAATACTGAAACTGCAGTTTCAATGACCTCTGGTCATGAAGGGGCTACAAGGTGGCTGTTCAGATTACTATTTAAGCCCAATTATGACCTACAAGGCCAGGTTCAACCAAAGCCTTAGAAATATTAAAATGAGTTTATACCTGAAAAAATGTGTAAATCTAAGGAGCCCAGTATTGTTCTATGACAGTTTGCTTGGTTCAGTGACCTCCATTCAAAGCCTTTTTACGGGACTAACTTTCCATATTTATAAAAAAGCCTTATATAGAAGCTCGTAGACTGAATAATCACAACATTGTGGTTACAACGCAGCCCTGCTTTAACCCCTGCAATTTATTTATTTATATATAGGGAAATAGTGACTAAAGTTTCTTGTTCCAGTGTATTCAGACCTAGGTAAGAACCTCCAGTCTTTAAATAGTTCAGCATTTAATCTGTAGCAGTGAACAAACAGATACATATCTTATATTCTATTATTTCTTGCGTTGCCATGGCAATTAGTGCGCCGTTCAGCTTCGGAAGAAGAAAGACAAATGGTTTTCCGCGTTTACCGCGGGCTGTAATTGAACAATATACTCAGGAGAGGCAACAGCTAACAAAGAGTTACAATAATGGCGCCCTGGGATTACGCCACACTAAATTAATATCCGTCCGGTGTAGGCTGATCTGCGCCGCCGAGCATCCGTCTTGTCAGTGTACAGGATCTGTGCTGAAACAAGTTTGCCAAATAAAACACCTTAATGAAGAGTTTAAACAGAAGGGCTGAGAGTGAATACAGCTATCACGAGAAGAATAGAATGGAAAAATGAGAATCAAATTTCAGACTTATCAAGATGATGGTGCCAATGGGGGAACTGGCCATGAGGGGATAGAATTTGCCAGGTGTAATGGGATTGGGAGGGTGGCATGGAACAAAAGTTTTACTTTCCTAGTGCTGAGCTTGTACATTGAATAAAAAGGTCATATAGACAATATAAATTAAAAATGCTGGGCAATCTAGAAGGCCAGGTGGCCCATATGGGCATCACAAGCAATGATCAAGTCATCCAATTGGTAAAGCAGAAATAAGCCCTTTCTAGATGTAGCAGGTCATGTGACAGTCACAGAAATGGTCTGGAAAACTTTCGGGGTAATATTACTAAGTATTATTCAGATTGGTGTAGTGAAGCACAGTACTGGACCATATGGTAACACTTGTGATGACCACTGGTGCACTGAGATGCCATTTAAGGTTAGACTGGTCCACAAGAAGACTGGAAAAATTTTCTACTGCGGCCAGGTCATATGGCCCCAAAATTAGTTTTTTGTGCCTTCTGGTAAGGCCCTGGGCCCTGCTGCCACTATGCCAGAACTGTTCCCTCTGGTGGGTACCCCCTTCACACTTACTGAGGTGGGCCCTAAGTGCCCAGTCCGAACATGGTGCCATTTATACTGAATAGTTCCCAGCACACCTTGCTGGTCAACCTGCATATATCTCGAATTGCAGCTCCAAGGTAAAAAAAGAAGGCATTCACCTCCATGTAATAGGCAGCCAATTCAGTTGAATACACATTAATCTGAATCTGCATCTCTCCATGCAGTGCTCCGATTGTAAACCTTTAACCTTTTTACCATCCCCACCATTTTAGTCTTATCTGCAGACTGCAAAAGGGCATATTTGTGCAGCAGCACATCAAACACACTTTGTAAGGATATCCACCTCCGAGTTCTCTGTATCACATTCAACTGGAGAGATTTTTGTAATTCATTTTTCACAATAGATATCGATTTGGATTGTCAGAGTGGCTGAAGACCAGATATTCTACATATAGCTGTCATGCAAGACCAGAGGCCCATGTCATGGGTTCAGTGGACTTATCTTTAGAAATGACCTCCAGGCAGGTGGGATTAGAGGCGAGCAAGGATTTAGCGGGAATCTCAGCGGCTCCAGATCTGTATTGTGTTCGGTGACAGGCTGAGGAACAAGAGGAAAAAAAATCAATTGTGTGACTGGTGTCTAACTATATAACCCAGGATGAATCAGAAGGTGAGAGGACCCTTCTCTTAATCAATGTCAGATCAGGCGCTGCCATTGATTTCTTGGATACTTTGCTCATGTTAGACATTATTTAGAATTTCTAGCCATCCTTGTATAGATTGCTCCCAAAAAAACACCAGCTATGAGAGATCAGAGTGTAGGAAGAATTAACCTGTACACAGAGCTGCAAATCAATGAGGACAGAGCTTGTGTTAGTTGGATATATATTTTATATATCCAGGATCTAAAAAGAAACGGTTACAGAGAAAAAAGGGCACTGGTTAAATTTGAATTGGGGCCCCAAATGCACAGCATTCCAATTGCCTGCACCCCTTGCCATTCTGTGGCCCTAGAGAAGGTGGGATCCTGGACATGTGTTCTAAAACTGGCCCTTGATGTGATACGTAAACTGGAACTAAACCGCCAAACTGAATGCTTAGTTTTTGGCCCCCAGAAGTTCTTACCATAATGTAAAAGTATACAAAGCAAACCAACCTGCTAAAGGAACCCATCCAATGCCGTGATGTCTGAACACTCCTCTATTACTGGCACTTCCATGTTCATCTGGTCTTCTAATTTTGCTGTATTTGGCCATTTCTACTGGACAGGCCAGATTTGTTAGGTGTGAGTTGCATTGGGACAGTCTATTCTTTTAAATGTGCCGACCAATGGTTTCCTAATATTGCACTGTAATGCATTAATAAGGCGATGAGTTCAGGTGACAATGGTCACCTCGACAAATTGAGGATGAATCTTCATCAATAGACTTCAAGACCATGTATTTTGTCATCCTATGTAAGCTATTTATATTTAAACACTGCAATATTTATAGGAATAGTCATATAGTAATAAATGGACTACAAAGTAGACTTTGTGGTAAAAACTTAGGTCCACATACACTATAGGGCCCCTCCTTATACTATTAGTAGGTAAAACCTCAATTTTCCACCTGCACAGGCAAGGATGACATCAAGGTTCTTCCAAGTTGATCCTGAGGAATACAGAACAGCCAAAATCTCATGATATATAATGAAATCCCATTATATGCATATTATATTCCACCTTTTCTACCTTCACCAGGAATTGATGATAACATGCAGACAATGGGGTTAGGTAAGTACAATTCCAACCTTTATATTTGATACCTGCTAACATTATATGATTTGTAAAGGGCAATTTGAGTGGAACTTCAATCTTACTACATAGTCTTTGGTATGTAAATTCTTCTATGTATAGAACAACACTAAGCATCCCTCAGGTTGTTACATCTAGCCATGTACAACTTTTATTTTTGGAGGTGCCTTGAGGAGCTTCATTGCAACATCCCCAAAAGCGTGGTGTATGATTTGTAAATACTTTCAATGGTGAGCACTTGATAGCCTGATAGCTAATATGCTTGTAAACTGTACTGATCCCCGGAGAGGGTTGTATCATAAAAGCTGAGATTAATGAGCTGTGTCGCCTCTGCCTGCAATACCAGCCATATTTGTGTATGCAGAGTTATTCCTCTACTGTCCACATCCACCCACAAGTAGCTGGGGAAGCTATGAGCCATTGCTTTGCAACTTGTACATTTGGTAACATATTGCAACTTGCTTTTCATTGTTTCTCATATTATCGCACATAGATTCATTAATATGCTCAGTCTTGATTGGATTGGCTGTCTGCAGGATTGAGTGACTTTAACCATTTTTTTATTTTTAATTCAGAGAACCTAAATATTTTTTACTATTTTTGCTAAATTTAGGTTGTTCTGATGATAGGCAGATGTGTCAGGATTGGGTTTAATGATCCACGAGATAAGGCCAGCTATAGCTTGATTGGCAGGTGGAGTTAGATCAGTTCAGGGACACCCTATGGGGAGCGTTTTTGAACACTAATTACCCATTGGCCATTCAGCTAACAAATATTTGTGAGAAACTAAACTGACACTTTTAAAAGTGTGACTGGTCCCCCAAAGTCACTTCTCCGTCAGCATTCACAGGCACTCCAGTGTCATCATATACAGTGAAGGACCATAAGTCCTTCATTCTGAATGGGGGACCCAAGAGGAGAGGGAGTTGAGATAATGGTAAGTAATGGTACCTTAGACAAAATGAATGTTTGCCCCTGTAGTGGTGCCCCAATCCCAGGATATGTTAAAAATTTTCATTGAGTTTAGCTTCAAGGTGTAGTCCACATTCCAACATAGCTTTTACATATACAGAATGTGCGCTGCGGGCAGGGGATGTCGTTAAATGCATCCAGGAAATGCCTTGTTTCGAGTTACACACTGTAATATTTCATTGGACTGCTTTTAACTTTGATTATGACACACATTTGCTATTGTATCATTTCCATAAGCTTATACAATGTCCAACATTTATTTTGCATACATTTATTTATTCCCCAAGAGTCGGAGCACTGTGTAAAGTCTTCTACAGCACATTCCCAAGATTCTCAATAGGGTTAAGGTAAGGTAGGGTTAAGGTATGTGTTGCCAAATCCATATGTGAAAATAATGTCTAATGCTCCCTGAACCACTCTTTCACAATCTGATCCTGAATCCTAGTGTTGTCATCTTGGAATATGTTGTCAGCAAGGAAGAAAAACCCCATTGATGAAAGGAAGTCAGTTGACAACACTTTTTGGGTAAAACTCCCCCCCACAGGCTCCCCAGATCATAACACTGTCCCCCACAGGCACCACAAATCATAACACTACCCCCACAGGCTCCCCAAATCATAACACTGCCCCCACAGGCACCCCAGATCATAATACTGCTCCCACAGGCGCCCCAGATCATAACACTGCCCATACAGGCACCCCGAATCATAACCTCCCCCACAGGCCCCCCAGATCATAACACTGCCCCCATAGGCACCCCAGATCATAACACTGCCCCCACAGGCACTCCAGATCATAACACTGTCCCCCACAGGCACCACAAATCATAACACTGCCCCCATAGGCTCCCCAGATCATAACACTGCCCCCACAGGCACTCCAGATCATAACACTGCCCCCACAGGCAACCCAAGTCATGACATTGTCCACCATAGGCACCACAAATCATAACACTGCCCCCACAGGCACCCCAGATCAGCGCAATAGTACCATCCCCACATTTCACCATTGCCAGTCTCAAGGTCTCTTAGGACGTAACCACCATGCATTTCATCCACATTTTAAATGAAATACGTATATAATTTCCATTATCCATTTAAAGTCCCTATTTAACTCCCCATCTGCTCACACCAGAACCCCATTGGAGCCAAGCTAAGTCACCCACCAGTATATTGATAGATTGTAGACTCCTTGCACATGGTAGTCCTGATGGAATCTGAAGCCAGATCCCAGAGCTAATCAAAATTGCTTACTACTTATCTCTCCCATCTTGTAAACTATTTTGAGTGCTTTTAGCACATTGCTGGGTGAACACAGACAAATCTATCACCATGAGTGGGCCATTGAACAAGATGACTATGGTCAGTAAGACACATCTCTAAAATCTGTCCTGGAGTTTGTCATCATCATCATCATTAATTATTTACACCGGGGACATTTGGCTGCATCTGTTCCCATCTCCAGTCATCTAACCAAAAAGAGAATACTAATGAAAAATACATATGGCTGCCCTGATTTATAAAAAGCACTGACATCTGGCTTTTTATGAAGTTTATTTTCTTTTTAAAATGGTCAGAGCACAGCAGAGAGTTGTGAAACATGAGGGGGCTGCAGAAACGCTCACTGCATGAAGTCTCCCGTGCTTCTGTGCTATCTGTGAAATAATCCCATAGGAAGTGGAGCACTCATTGATATCCCTGCTGCAGACAGCGAGAACAGCACAAAACACAGCATTCACCTATAAATATATAATCAGCTGGTTCCCTCTTCCTGCTTTTCATCTCTGAATGGGCTTTTAAGGTTTCCACCTGAAACAGCAAAAAAGTTGACTTTGCCCTTTAATAATGAATGCAAAGTAGTTGATACAAAATGTTTTTTCACACAAAAAACAAACACCAGTCAGTAAACTGCTCTATCCTCAAAATTAAAAAAGGTCTAAACCCATCTTATGATATCATTTGTAATACAAATACATTATTAAATATTTCCAGAAAAAAATATAATGAATAGAAAACAGTTTTGAAAAGTTCTAAAATTATTCTTAATTAAAAATGAATTTTATGTAGGTATTTTATGTACTATTTATATATATATTACTTATATATGTACAAATATGAGGACAGTGCTTGACCTTAAAGCAGTACTAAACCCGCCATACTCATCTTTCTCTGTTCCATCACATGGCACCACAATGCTCTTCCTTATTTGGATTATTATTGGAATTTTAGATCCAAAGGAAGCCGACTTAGACTCCACGAAACGCGTAGAGGGACTGGAATACCTCGCATGAGAGAGTCTTCCAGTAGGAGATCTATATTGGTGTTAATAAGTTTTTTACCCTTGCAAATGCATTTTAAATGTGATTAGGAATAAAGTTTAAAACTTTTAAACAATATTGAAGCAACTGTTGATTTTGGCCTTCAAAGTCTCACTATTTGGTTTACCAATCTAAAGTTGTTTCTAGTTTGTTTAAATTGGGATGTAGCTGTGTTAATCATCATCCTTAAAGGGTCTGTTTATATGATTACTAAATGAGAATTTTACCCTAAATATGCAGGGGAGTGGGCACAGCCAGATTTTTTTCTTTTTTAGATTTAGTTCAGTTTAAATTTGACCAATGGAAATGAGATGACCCTAGCGGGAGCTGTTAAGTCCCCAATTATTTGACATTAAGTTACTCTATGAACTCTAAACATGGTCCATTTTGGCAAATAATTTGGTGACAAATTTGACAATGTTATTGCAAATTCAGTTTACCTTTAAAGGCAACATTGCAAAGAATACACAATCACAGCAGAATTCTCCAACTTCAAGTAGAACTGTAGAAGTTGAAGCCAGAAATTTGTCTACAGGAGTACGTAATACAGCAATGTCCAGCATCTGGTAGAACTGCATTGTAGAATTTCTTTTTTTTTTTTAAGCAAAATTTGGAAGAACTGCTCAGAAGTTTTTCTCGGTTGCAGGTCAAAGTCAGGTAGTCAAGTTGGAACAGACAGGAACAGAGTGTGGCTTAACCTGGTGGAAAACATAAAACTGAAGGTAGCAGCACTGGGCATCTCCTTGTTAGTCTGGAGTAAAGATTTGGAGACTACAGCCTCTCGCTACCTGTGAGTACCAGATGCCCTGTTGGATTATTCGCTTAGGCGGTAGGAATTATTGAACCTCTGGTTTATGCTGAAGTTAGTTGTTTGGTTTTGCTGTTTCTAAAGATAAGCTAATTTTAATTATGTGCAAACCAAAATAAATGGGCTAATATGAAGTCCTACTGCTAATTCCCCTAATCCCCCTAACTTCACACTGGTTTCAAGTTCTGTTGATTAAAAACTTGTGTCATTTACTTGGAAAAATTAGGTTTTAGGTTTCAACCAGGTCTCAAATGAGGTCTCAGGAATGGCCCACAAACAGAAAGCAAAAAAAGAAATTTTGTTCAGCTGGAATTTTGACTAGGGTTCCCTAACGACCTGTAAATGTTATAGCCATTTTCCTATAGAGCAAATTAAATGACAAGTAACCATAGGAAAGTTTTTTACATTTATAATATATTAGAAGCCTGGATATTAAGTTTCCTTTTTTGACATCCAGTCATTACTAGAGATGAGCGAGTGAAAATATTACGTTCAATCTCGCGGCGAATCTGGACTTTAACCTCTAGTGCACCGGGGATCCGAAACATGAGGATTCCCAGGGAATCCTGGGAATTCCCTGTGAATCTTCCTGTTATAATTTCCTCGATCTTTTGATGGTTTCGCAAAATCGGTTCGCCTAAATTTTGCTGAATCATCAGGAGTCCGAGGAAATTAGGAGAGACATTCTCGCTCATAACTAGTCATCACCAGTTCTCTTCTTTAAACTTCCCAACACAGCAGCAGTCAGCAGTGAAAACACAGATATCTTCCTTTGTACCGCTTGCGATGCATGAATCCCAATAGAATTCCTAACTTGTGGCAGACATGAACATTTTTTTAACATGATAGCCCCATGTTGGATTTTTTTTCATTTGTCCCAAAAGGCATTTCTCAATCATTGTGCAGGATAAGATTTCCAACCTTCCAACAAAAAAAAGTGCTACCACATTGCAGCCATGCACCGGAATGAAGCATGCTTTAATAAAAGAGAAGTGATTATAAGGCTGAGTGCTTTCATGTTATTGAAGCTGCAATATAGCTTGCTCTGTGTGTTTTCAATCAAACACTGCTGACGCAGCAAGGAGCAGATTTAACGCCTCTTTCTTCACATTTCAGTGTTTTTTTTTAAGTCGCAAGACTGCTGCATGTCTTGTAAATTTACTGTGATCCCCAAATCCTTCCAGTAAAGGAACCTGGAGGAATGACATTTTTTATTCCATCTGTATTTTATGAAAAACAACCGTAGTTCCTCAGGTTGTAAAGCATCCTGGGAAACGTTGGCAATACATAAATCTAACAAATTAGGAAAGGAGACAACTTGAAATGTTAAGTAAACTTAAGGTGTATCCAGTGCCAAGAATATATTTTTGTGTTGATTCTATGCAGGCTAAGGGTTGTGTAAGGGTAAATCTTCCAGGTATAGAACTTCCTTAACAATATCTTCATCTGATTTCCTATTCATAAAGACTGGGCCATCTTTGTCTCATACCAATCTTCAACTGCCAAGAGAGGACTTGGCGGTACGACTTGATGTGTATGAAGGGCCACTTTTTTTGCATATATGAACCAGAGAAGGGTAAAAAAATTATTATATATATTTTTTTCAAATAGTGAATAGGAGGTAAGAGTAATTAATACTCCCCATGCTCGTTGATTAGGTGGTGCCATTCCAGAAAAATTAAAAAGTGGTAAATAGAGGAAAGAGAATGAAAGACTAGGGTTTCCTAGGCAAATTAGTATGTATTCAATGTCCCAATAAACATATAATAATAAATTACCATTAACAGATCACATGGTGATATGCATATAAAAATCGGTCATCCCTCAATTTCAACATGGGATGTAAGACGGCTTTTTATACAGAAAGATCCCTAAACTTTAAAGGGTATTGCGTATAATGTCTCATATCCAGACACATTTCGCCAAAATATGTTTAAAAATCGCATCCAAGATCCGTGACATGCGTTCTTGGGATGGGTATAGGGGTTCTCAAGCTGGTGTGGATGGGTGCAGCTGTTTTTGCTGTGTGTACTTTCTTATTCTAAAAATGCAACAATATATTAAAGGAAGTATTTCTAAAGTGAAAAGAATTTTATTTCAAAAAGTTTTTACCAGGATAATTTGTACCAATGGAGGATCAGCACCAGCGCCAGGAAAGCATCAGCTTTCATTCTGTCCTATTCACAATAGTCACTAAGATCTATAAAGGGGGTGAATGTTCCCATAAATAGCAAAAAAGAACCAGAGAGTTTCACCCTTCCTTTCCTTCCCTTGCCTTTACACATTCTTTAATTCTTGGGTGTCAGACCAATTCTGAATGCACAACTTGCATTTGCATTATCCAAGCTAAGTGTATTATCCCTTATGCATGCCCTTGCTAAGTGAACACTCTAAGCTCTTATCAGCCCCAGTGTGTGAACAGGCTTTTGGGAATCAAAGTAGCAGCATTGGTTTGCTGGGTAAGAAATCAATGTATACAAGTAGAATGAAAAAAAGAGAGGGGGGATCAATGGAGTTCTGTAGTCCAGTAGGCAGGACTCACACCACTGGTTAGGGATTTCAGTGAAAATAGTCATTTGATGTAAGCCCAAATAAAAAATTTGGAGCACAAATAATTTTTGACAGGTCAACAGATATGTTCCTACCAATGGAGCATTTTTTAAAGGTATAAAAGAAATGTACTGATCTCTATGATGTTTACTACATCCAACTTACTGACATAAAACCAATGCTAACCTTGACAACAACTAGATTTGGAGACCATTGTTAAGGAACACATTGGGCAAAATTCTCATTGGCCGTCATTGGCAGCACGTCATTGGTGACACCAACTAACAATGGCTGCCAACTACTTTAAAGTCCATCTACTGCAAATTTTGCATAACTTTACAAAAATTGCAAATGGCGGCTATTCTAGTAAAACCCACAGTAGGTCCAAACCAAAACCTCATCAATTCTATGAAAAATCTAGGCTTTTCTCTTAAGAAGTAGGCTTTATGCCAAAAATAACAGAAAAAGAAAAGCATATCTATGCTCCATTATGATCAATTAGTTTCTAATCCAATTATTATTCAATTACTGTCCAAGTAAATTTAAAAAATAAAAGCGGGCACTCGATTGCCATAAGCAACACAGATATTTCTTCTTCCCTCCTCCTCGTTCATGTACTGCATGAACTTTTATGTATCAATACATTGTAACATATGTGTATTTTAATCTTTTATTGATAAAGAGCAAACATATGACATAGCGCTGTACATTGGGGATTGCTGCAGTGGCGGCACATCAGAGGATTGACATGGTGGTGTAGTTGGTGTGTGTCAGACGGAGGAGGGCAGAGGAGGCCTGTCTCTTGGTGAATTCTCTGTGTGCTGATAAGCAGTCAGTGCAGAGAAGACCGAACACTCCCGGCTCATGATTACTGTAGCAATAAAGCTCTACAAGTGAAATTTTTACATGAATATCAGATTGGAACACAATGATTGATGCTGTTAGAATGAATACGTAATGAGTTCCTAATGATCAGACCCTTAGAAATATACTGCCTTCCAACCCGCTATTTCCACAACTACAGCTAGCAAACAAATCCCTCTGTTTATCAGAATACTTCCTAATGTATGAAAGCTGCCAGAGCAATGCCGGACGTGACTGGGGTTTATCCGGCTGGGGAGAAGGAAATGGGGATGACGGCTTCTCTATCCTGGATATAATTCCACAGCAGCATTTTAAAAAAAAGTTGGGTCAACTCATCTGGCACAGGGCTGGAATTTTGGGGGTACACTTGGTAATTGTGCAGGTCCCCCGTCGTCTAAAAGGTACCAAATGACAAAACAATGCCTGTTTTCCATTTACAATTAACTTTATATGAAAACAAGTACTGATAAATATATATATTTTTTTATGAGGCCTATAGTTTACACAAAATATATTTTTTTCCAAGATAATAGTTCCAAATGACAGCCTAGGCTCTGCACACACTGGTCATAAGATTGCAGTGCGATTACCACTTCCTCATGCCGGTGAACCCTATATAGTATTTCCCAGTGAAAGCCACATACAGAATAAATGGCAATAAGCAGTACAGCACGGTTCACTGCTGCCAGCTTCAAATGTGCAGAAGTTTGTTCTTTAAGAACTATCCCTGGCGAGTGACGGCGAGCGGCTGGCAAAGCTTCCAGGACCCACGGAGGATTTCAAGATCTGGTGACAAATCTGAACCTGCTCTTAGTTTATAACTACAAAATGCAAAGATTGTGCTACTCTTTACCTTATATAATCCCATCATTGCTATAAAAGTAGAAATGGTTAAAGTTAAATGCTAACACTTGGCTGCCATGGGTAACCATCCGATTTTTGAAAACTAATGTTGGAGCTTGATGCCTGACTGATGACACCTAGTAGGGGAGTCCCTGGTTGACATAGCAGAAGTAAACTCACATTAGCAAAATGTTACCATGAGTTGGAGTCTTTGGCATTGTAAACATACAAAGTCTCTTTTGCCAATAATAACTTTTCCCCACGTCCAGGTGGCTTCTGGTTTTGTGCCATGAACTGCGGAACCCAGCTCTCTTTCTGGCACCACCAAGAGTAGACCTAAAAGCTTGAGACAATGCACATGCAGGAGTTATGTCTTCACTGGCCACATAATGGACAAAGACGATTGCTGTGGGCATGGAAAGATCCACCACTGAAGATGATGGCTATGAGGATATAGCCATGATAGAATCCTGGACTAGACATCACTTTAGGCCACTAAAAATATGTGTGTTATAATCAGCAAGTAAGCCCATTCTTGCTGAACTTACAAAGCTTACCCAAACCAATGGGGTAAGGCAAAGATGGAAGCTGAAGAGAGAGCATACTATAATATGATGCCAGGCTTGACAGAGGTCAGAGCAGATTGCATTTGCCAATACATCTTGGTCTGGTGATATCTCATGGGTTCCAATACCTCCTTGATAAAGTAGTTATAAATCTAATCACTGAAATATAATGGGCCTGATTATTTCTTTGCCTTGTATAATATGTTATGCTGTAGACCTGTTTTCATTGAATGGTTCATCTCATGTTTGTCCTATTGGTGGACCTGACCCACCCGTTTAGTTTGCTAAATGATAAAGCATATGGCATTGATTCTGGTGAGAAGTATCTTGTAGAGTCTTTAGAGCAGAAGCTTTGTCAAGCGTGAGTCCCCTCTGAAGCAGCAGAAAGCAGAGATTTGCAATGATGTACACTACCTCCAGCTCTCCCCTGTTACTGTATCTTCCATCCCACTAATGCAAACTGACTGGAATCAGGTGAAGAGTCTCTCACATGTGTGAACACCGGCTAAACTTGTCTCCCTTGGTTGCCAGAACTGAATTACACAGCTGACCTGCTGTCAAACTGCAATGAAAGCAGAGATCCGGAGAGGCAAGGAGCTTTCCTTGGAGCAGCGGGGGCCATGTGCTTCTTGCATTGAGCAGATATGGCAGACATACAGTAAGGCCACATGTCCTACACAATACATTTCTACACTCATGAATTCACATGTTAGCATGCTGTGTTACTTTGTTTCCATTCCCTTCATAGAAATAGTTGTATGATATCTACACAAGGATGGTTGTTTTGCCTACAAGGTTCATAAATCCATTATGAAAATTGAGAGCACGGAATCTGTTCGGTTTGGCAAGGCGATCTCCAGCTTTAAAGGGAAACTGTCCGACAAAAAAAAAAAAAAAACACCACTTACCTTTACTTCTGAAGACCCCCTGAACCTTCAACACCTCGTCTTGATTGGATCCCACGCCATCGTTGATTCCTATTTAGTCCCGGAGAAAGCACGGTGCACCGCCATCTTTTTTTATTCTTCTGCCAACGTCACTCGATCTCACACTAGACAGGAGTGATATCGGGTGACTATCTTGCTGTTTTTGGAAAAAAAGAGTTCTGACCTCACTGTGCATGCATGAGATTGGCACTTTTGTTTTCCCATTGCAGGGAAAAGCTCCCATTTTCGGGCATATGCAGAAATAGCAATACCTGATGTAGGTATCCCAGGAAGCTATTCTCCCCTATTCAGTCTTTAACGTCAGGGGTTACGGCTTACCAAGGTTCAAGCTACCTACCTGATGGAGGAATCCAGATCCATCTCTCTAGATAGATCAGATAATATTACGCAATTATGGGCAACATGGGTAATGTTTTTCTATTCAGATTCTTACAAACAAATAGCAATTAATGCAGCTTGAGCTCTAGGATTTGTTGATTTGCTATTACAGGTAGACATGAAGATAGCTGGTATATTAGTATGTCTATTCCTTTTTAAGTGTTGATTTGATTCTGTATGCCATACATTGTCCACATGTTTTGTTATATTTGCTGCCAATTTTTATAAAGAACTAAATGTGGAAAAAAAATATTCGGCAAGGCTTAGAAGTCCTGGGATTTGCCTCTCCATTCCCCAGCAATCATTAAGCCCTGCTCTTGGTTTTAAGGAAAAGCCACAGCCATGTCCAGCTATAGGAGATACACATACAATAACATAAAAACAGCACAGAATAAAGTGCTTTAGTGACTCTTGGCAGATTTATAGCAGGAGTGAAAAGAAAAAAAACACATTCATTAAATGGAAATGTGAATGACAAGTGTCAGCTTTCAAAAAAGCCAAGCAAGATCCCAACGAGGGGAGAGATGCTAACACCATAATGAAATGTAAAATGTTTTCAATAGATATCCTGTATTTTGTGGCTAAGTGAAAAGAAGAATAAGTGTTTAATGGGGCCCTAGGTAAAATGACAGGTGCGACAGGCAGGCTTTATGCAGAGACAGTTTTACTGAAGTTTTGTATAAGTTCTGCAGTTACGTGAATGCTTTTCAGAATGATGTCTGACAGTTTAATGGCAGAATGACGGGAAGAATAGGAAATTCATGCACATGAAGGGGATCTGTGATTATGTGGATAAATATATATATAATATTGGAATTCCAAATAAGTGTGCAGTGTGTGTCCTTGAAGGGCAGGAAGGGGCTCCTTGGTGCACCCCTAGAGCTGCAGATGACTGGACCTGGTTTGGGGCTGCAATGGTAAGTCTATCTTCTCCAGTCTTAGAGAGCTTTATTAAATCAAGCCCAATGTCCAAGTGCAAAGATATTGTGTATGCTTTCTTTAATCCTAGTGAACTTTGCATATTTTTTCCAGATCTTTGCAATTTCTTTAAATTTGACATCGGCCAAAACTAAGAAGAGTTAGAACTTCTGTCAAGTTTTAAGCTTCATCTGTGTCCCTGCTGAGATTTTTCCGCCACATTTAAAATGCTGTCTGTGTCCCTGCTGGGGAGATTTATGTAACCTTCTTGATCTGTCAGACACCCATCACCTGGACAGATAGAGCTCCGCTCATTGGCTCATGGGAACACAGACAGCAATAACATTTTCAAAATGTTTCAATGGAAAACATCCTCATTCTGCTCAAAAATGTTTTTATATTGCTGCTATTGTATCCACCATTAAGTGGGGGAGGGGGGGGGGCATTACCACTTTTCCTGTCCTGTCTGATACCTCTGAAATAGACAGGAAGTAGGAGAAATCTCCCTCATGAGAACATACACAGACAAGACAAAAAGTTAAAACCCTGGGACAGTGGTAGTGAATAACATTGACAATCAAGTTACAATGGTTCCTAACAAGTTGGTGCGGATATATTAGGCAGTGAGTTTCAGGAAAGTGATGTGATCTAGAAAAAGAGGCAAGAGTAAGGATCTGAGCAATTTTGACAAGGGCCAGATTGAGATGGCTGGACAAGTGGATCAGAAGATCTCCAAAGTAACAATTCTTGTGGGGTGTTTCTTCTATGGAGTGGATAGCACCGATCAAAAGTAGTCCATATGGGGACGATCGGAATTATGGGTGGCCAAGGCTGATGGATATATGTGGGTGAAAGGCTAGCCTGTCTTGTCCAATCACACAGAATAGCTTCTTTAGCAAGCTGGCTGTGAAGGTATTAAAATACACATATCAATACATATCAATAAAAGTGCACTGTAGTTTAGAATGTATTGGGCTGGGTGACCCCAGGTATGCCCTGCTAATCCTTGCCAGCCACAGAAAGTGCCAACAATGGGCATCAGAGCTATACAATGGGACAATGGAAGAAAGCCACCTAGTCTAATGAGACCAATTTTCTTTTAGATCATGCCGATTGCTGGGTGTGTCAGATGCCTAAATAAGAGAGGGCAACAGGATGTATTTTGGGAAGAAATCAGACCAGTGGAGGCAGTTTGACTTAATGCATCTGTTGATAAGAACTTGGTTCCATATACCACAGATCACCTTCAAAGGTCTGGTGGAGTCTATGCTTCAATGGACAGCATTTTTGTTGGCACAACGTGGATGTACACAATATTAGGTAGATTTTATTGGCTGCAATTTGTTCCAAATAGGGGGAAGGGGTAGTACCTGTATTTTGATTTGTCTAATACTTACCCAACAGGCAATGAAGATAAATTTGGCATCATTCTTACATCAACAAGTAAACAGTAAATATTAAAAATGGATTCACAGTAGACCAGTGCTCCTTAACCAGGGTTTTTCCAGAGGTTGTTAGGGGTTCCTTTAGTTTGTGCCTCTCGGGTCAGTTTAACAGACACCAATGATCTTTTGGGCTATCTGTAAGGTTGACATTATTCCCAATGGCAATATGACCACCACACTAATGTATTATAAGTTGTGGATAGAGTACATATAGCATGGGTTCCTCGAAGACTTGAAAGTTGTTTTAAGGAGTTCTCTCATGTTAAAAAGGTTGAGAAACATTGCAGTAGACAGTAATAAAGTTTTTAGACCTGAAAAGATCTATCATTTCCATAGAAAATTAGTTGGCCTTTCCATTTACAACCTCAACAGATAGATGGGGTCAGGCTAAGCAATTTAGTTTACTTTTGTCTTTAATTACTTTTTTTAATATGTGCTTCTGGATTTACTTTAATAATGTTTCTAGCTCATAAAAATGATGAAAGAAGAGCAGATCCCAGCTTCTGTATTATTCATGTAAGCTGAGCTCCCCACAAGCTGTACCAGCCACAGTATGAGGGCAGATGTCAGAAAGATGTGAGAGGTGGTACCAAGATTTCTATACACTTGAGGTTTTTCACAAAGTGATCTTCAATTTCCTACAGTATGCCTGAACCTGAAGCTTATTACAAGTAGCCCCCAATGAGCTAGCGCTGTCCTCTGGCAGTGTTAATGTGATGACAAGGTAATTTAGAAGTATTTTTGTGCAAGATAACAGAGCCCCGTCTGCTGCTGCACTCACTTAACCTCTCCTCTGATTCTAATTACAAGCCGTCCGCGTTTCCAATCCGCCATCCTGGCATTTCGGTAGTTTCCAGGAGGAAGGAATACATAAAACTGTAACCTTTAGCTGCAGGGCACAGGTCAGAATTATTCAGCAGGCAGCACACTGTGCACCAGATGTATAAGGGCATTGTGCTGGGTGTTTAATAGGTTTTATTTAGGGAGAAAAATGTCCCTTGCGCTTGTAACCACTGGAGAGATATCTCAAACCCGTCTTTGCCCTCTTGCAAAAAGCATTGATCTTTTACATAGTGATTTCCTACAATTTTCAATCAGCAAAATTGCTTAGGCGACAAAGAGGCCAAACTTGCTGAATCACTGCTGTATAATGTATGTTTTAAAAGAAAACCAGTGCCGAGAGAAAGATGGAGGCCGGCGTTGCTGAACTTTGGATTGCTTGGAATCATCAACCCTGATACCTTTTATGACTTAGTGGACCTTGCCCTCTCCACAACATAATACACATGACCATTTGCTATGGAAGGGCAAGGCACAGCATCTAAGCGGCATATTTAATAAATGCATTCCTTATTCTATTCTAACTCTTTGGAAGTTACAGATAGACTATGGGCATCCAATATTGTCTAAACACCTGTTTTCTCCAAAATTCCCAAATGGATGTCCAACTAACCAGGGCTTTCCCATTGCTAAAAATGGAAACCATTTAAAGATGGCAGGTAGGATCTGCCAATACAGTCATGACAGATTGCTAGGAAAGATGGATGGATCTTTTCCTAATAGCTTGTCAAACTCAAACAAGTCAGTAATCCCCCCCCCCCTTGACATTTTAAGTTGTCTAAAGGTTTCCCACTCATTGACCACCCTATGGCCAACCAATCTTTACATTGCAAAATGAATTATATTAAGCTGATTAGATGGAAAGAAGCTTACAATAATGTATACAATAGTCATATTACCAAGGGCCAGGGCTTTCATTTCAAATGTTAGGTGTCTGGCTGTCCGGAGCTTTAATTCTTTACAAATTTGGTCCTTGGTGAAAGGGCTATGGAAGCCAAATGCAGTGTGTTTTTGACCTCACTTTTTGATGTGTCTGAGGTTTTTCAATATTGATTTCCAGTGTACTGAGCTGAGGTTGCCCACTCTCTGACCTGCATTTGACTTGCTTCACCTTGCATGGGCGCGAAGCAGTTCTAAAGCAAAACAGCTAGCTGTCATTGGCTCTTACTGATTTTGGAAAACACGCCAATCACAATGTTGTAAAATCAAAGTCAGAACTTGTGATCGCTGTTTCAGTTCACAGTAAAAACTTCTATGCTTTAAAGTCATTGGAAAAGCATGAGAGCCAGGCATTTTTAGAATAAGATCATCTGGGACAGTCTATGTATTTATTTTTTACTCAGGTAGCCTTTAAAAGAAAAGTGTTCTTTAAGATAAAATAACAGTACTAGTCAGGAAGTTAGAACTTTCCAACAGTAATACAGCCAAACATACAAATGCTTTTCCATTGTAGAGTACAGTAGGAGAAGGATGGGACCCTATAATATTTTATTATCTTAATGTGTCCCTGTTTCAGATTTTCAATCATTTCCTGTTTGGTGAAATAATTGTCAGCAAGACAGGAAATGAGTGTAGATCTCCCAAACACAGTCTTGGCTGCCCTGTGCATGGATTTCAAGCATGCATCAAGCACCTAAGCTCTGTCCCGAAAATACCACCCAGCTCTGTTTATTGACAGGCTATTGACTAAGGCACAGGGCATGCAAGCACTTTAGCTGCACTTTAGGGTATGCAAGTGCTGCAGCTGAGACAAGACATGCAGGTGAAATAGTTGATAAAACACAAAGCATGAAAGTATTATGGGTTCCCAGGTGCAGGGCTTGCAACTGCTATAGTTGCCGAGCCACAGAGCATACAATTGATGTAGCCATGCAGATGCAGTGAATGGTAGTGCTGTCATTGATTGGACATAGCACATGCAAGTGTTGTAGCTGCCCAGACACAATGCATTCAAGCTCAGTAGCTACAAGGTCACAGGGCATGCAAGCACTGTAGCTGCAGTCTCACAGCATCTAAGCGGCATATTTAATAAATGCATTCCTTATTCTATTCTAACTCTTTGGAAGTTACAGATAGACTATGGGCATCCAATATTGTCTAAACACCTGTTTTCTCCAAAATTCCCAAATGGATGTCCAACTAACCAGGGCTTTCCCATTGCTAAAAATGGAAACCATTTAAAGATGGCAGGTAGGATCTGCCAATACAGTCATGACAGATTGCTAGGAAAGATGGATGGATCTTTTCCTAATAGCTTGTCAAACTCAAACAAGTCAGTAATCCCCCCCCCCCTTGACATTTTAAGTTGTCTAAAGGTTTCCCACTCATTGACCACCCTATGGCCAACCAATCTTTACATTGCAAAATGAATTATATTAAGCTGATTAGATGGAAAGAAGCTTACAATAATGTATACAATAGTCATATTACCAAGGGCCAGGGCTTTCATTTCAAATGTTAGGTGTCTGGCTGTCCGGAGCTTTAATTCTTTACAAATTTGGTCCTTGGTGAAAGGGCTATGGAAGCCAAATGCAGTGTGTTTTTGACCACACTTTTTGATGGGTCTGAGGTTTTTCAATATTGATTTCCAGTGTACTGAGCTGAGGTTGCCCACTCTCTGACCTGCATTTGACTTGCTTCACCTTGCATGGGCGCGAAGCAGTTCTAAAGCAAAACAGCTAGCTGTCATTGGCTCTTACTGATTTTGGAAAACACGCCAATCACAATGTTGTAAAATCAAAGTCAGAACTTGTGATCGCTGTTTCAGTTCACAGTAAAAACTTCTATGCTTTAAAGTCATTGGAAAAGCATGAGAGCCAGGCATTTTTAGAATAAGATCATCTGGGACAGTCTATGTATTTATTTTTTACTCAGGTAGCCTTTAAAAGAAAAGTGTTCTTTAAGATAAAATAACAGTACTAGTCAGGAAGTTAGAACTTTCCAACAGTAATACAGCCAAACATACAAATGCTTTTCCATTGTAGAGTACAGTAGGAGAAGGATGGGACCCTATAATATTTTATTATCTTAATGTGTCCCTGTTTCAGATTTTCAATCATTTCCTGTTTGGTGAAATGATTGTCAGCAAGACAGGAAATGAGTGTAGATCTCCCAAACACAGTCTTGGCTGCCCTGTGCATGGATTTCAAGCATGCATCAAGCACCTAAGCTCTGTCCCGAAAATACCACCCAGCTCTGTTTATTGACAGGCTATTGACTAAGGCACAGGGCATGCAAGCACTTTAGCTGCACTTTAGGGTATGCAAGTGCTGCAGCTGAGACAAGACATGCAGGTGAAATAGTTGATAAAACACAAAGCATGAAAGTATTATGGGTTCCCAGGTGCAGGGCTTGCAACTGCTATAGTTGCCGAGCCACAGAGCATACAATTGATGTAGCCATGCAGATGCAGTGAATGGTAGTGCTGTCATTGATTGGACATAGCACATGCAAGTGTTGTAGCTGCCCAGACACAATGCATTCAAGCTCAGTAGCTACAAGGTCACAGGGCATGCAAGCACTGTAGCTGCAGTCTTGTTCCCAACTGACCTCCCTAGCTCCGTCAATGGCAAACAGATGCCAAGACATGGTGTCCTGGATAATGGGATGTTTAGTGTAACCTCCCAACCAAAATTTGGGAAGCACTGATGAGTAATCCATGACCAAAGGTTACAAGTATTATGAAGGAAGTGTAAGTGCCTGGACAGAAGTCAGATTTAAAAGATACATGGATTTTTTGTTTATGTAGATGTTTTTTAATTTTAGTGTTCGGGCTGTATTCAACATAAAAAAGTAGATATTACTGTAACTCATCTAATATTAGCCAATATTGCAAAAACTCTTCTGTGTACACTTTGTTCCAAACATCATAAATAGGTTGCAAGTTCATTACAGAAGGATGGCTGTCCCTATGTACAGATTTCTAATGTCCAGCTACGTGGAAGGCATTGCACGTCCTGTCCCCACGGCTGGTCATAGAGAGAAAATTGATTGTGTCTGGCCTCCCTCCGTGAAAGAAAACTGCTAAAGGGCCCCCGCAGAGCCGGCGAAAATTGCTTGAGAGTGCTGGGCTTCCTGTCTCCTTCATGTGATGGATTCCTGGCCACCACATTACACAGGTAAGCAGGAAAAAGAGGAATTCTCAAGCTGCAAGCTAACCTGTAACAGCCAACATTACATCTTCAAAGCAAAAGATCTGCTAAGTAGTACGCACATAAAAAGGCATCCAGGAGAGATGGTAAATGTATAAAGATACAGAAATCCCAACTGCTTTGGAAAGTAATAGGAAGTGAAATCTATAAAGTAGAGATTGTGAAGGTCACTATATTAAGAAAACTTTTCAATCAGATTAGGTGTGTTACATTCTCTTTACGTATTAGATCACGTTGAACTTTTGCTTTTCAAGGCTGAGTTTTTGACTTACTTGGCCACAGAAAGAAATCCGATTTGTATTTTAACCTACACCTATGTTGTTTCCTTCTAAATTCATGGAGATGACCATGTCAGTGCTATCACCATCAGCAGAAGCAGAAAAGTCTTTTTAACATTGATCCAGGGCAGGAAAAAGCATTCCTACCATGTAATGCACCAAAGCTAGCAATTGTGGTGCAGCCATCATTGGGCAAACATGGCAAAGCAATAATATACACTGTGGCAATAGTGAAATAATACCCCAACAGGTTAAAGCAAGATGAGCCCAAAAGAACAAAAATGCTTCAATTGAGCCATTGTGATTTAAAATAATTGTTTAGAACTAAATCTATCATCATGTATCTCAATACCAAAGACATTTCTTCCCATTTTGGGATAATGGGCCAAGTCACACAAATGATTCTTTAATGCCTCCTGCGTAGCACTGCATTCTCACCATTTGTAAGGCCAAGTTTTTGGTTTAATTTCCAGACAGGACAACCAGGGGGGCTGCACCACTTTTGTAGTTTTCACTGATCTGTGGTGTCACCTTCATACCCAAAACCTGAAGACTGGACAGTGAAGGAGTTGCAACACAATGACAACCCATTATCAACCCACTCTTCTGTCCTTTCAGTGTGTTTTCAAGTAGGTCATTGGGGTCTTTATTAAAAATAATATAGAATATATTAGAATATTATAGAATCTATTAGAACTAATAGAATATTAGATTACTATTTAAAGAAAAATGCATACCTGAGGTAGGTATGTTGAACCTTATGTTGCTTTATTACCAGGAAATCCTTAGGATAAATGCACCTTTATAGAGCATGCACCTATTTCCCTCACCTAATGATCTAATCCAACCCTCCCTTCCACTCCACATTGACCACTTATCCACACCCAAAGGGTTGCAAAGTTGTTTGCATTCCCCTGCTTTAATTCTTCTCTCCTGCCAAAGGCTGTGCAGTACAGCCCTGCGTACTTCTATATGGCTTGTGTACCCTCAGCCATAGGATTATAGTCTATGGGACTGTAAAGTGCAGGCATGAGCTAGAGAAGAGGCTTGTGGTGGGTAATAAAAACCGTTTAGATCCTGGTAAGTAGGCAGCTTTGCAGGGTAATGGGGGATTAGGTTAGGTTATAGCAGGGGCTGTAAACACATTGTAAAAATTACATTTATCCTTTATTCTGTACAAGGGCAAACAAGAAGTACTAGCATCCAAAAAAAGTAGGTTTATTCCCAAACCAGCATGCTGCAGAGCCTGATTAGCCCCAAGAGCTGACCCTCTCTTACCATCTGCATGCTTCTGTGCAAGGCTTTACCAATGCAAATCCATGTAATTGTTCTAGCTGCATGAAAACAATGAAAAGAACACACAACTGCTTTCAGCCATTTTTATATTTCCCTTCAGCTTTAAGAATGTTTTACTATAAATATTAGTATCTGCATAGTAAAAAGAAGTCTTCATATGGACAGCTAATGACACTTGCTGAACAGTGTGTCATCAAGGACTTGCAACCCAACATAGAACCTCCCTTGGAGATAATATGATGCTGTGCATTTCCCTGTGACACGATTATGGGTTTCTTTGTCATCACTGATCATGTAAAGTGCCGGTTTGATAAACAGCCTGACAGAATGGACCACAACATAGTGGCTGGATGATGGAGGAGAGAGAAGGGACATTTACCATAGTGCTCCGAGGCTGTATTGTGCGATCATAGTTTGTTTGCCACGTCTCAGCACCTACAACCAACTGAAGTGATGAGATTATCAGGAGTGACTTAGATCAATTTGTAGTAAAGGCTTTTTTATTGTAGGTTATACTGTTTATTGTTGAAATCCTACTAGATTGTAAGCTCTTCGGGGCAGGGTCCTTTCCTCCTGTGTCACTGTCTGTTTTCGTCTGTCATTTGTAACCCCAATTTATTGTACAGTGCTGAGTAATATGTTGACACTTTATAAATACTGTTTACTATCATTAATAATACATTTAAAAAAATCTGAATCCTGGTCGGGGGCATAGCCGTCATATATTGTAATTCAAAGTATTGTCATTATAGCAGAACTCCAGGCAATAGAACAATTTTAAAATAAATTGAAAATAATTGTCCAACACCAACTAAACCAGAATTGAATGCAATTTACCTTTCCTATTTTCTGCTTCTATTTTCTCTTCTCAGCCTGATGGCAACCATCCTTCTACCTACATCCTCTGAGCCCGCTGTTTGCATTGAAATGGATTTATTGGTGCATTATTGAATTTGGATCTACAGTCATTTGTGCATTTTACTGCTGCCATATTCATGTTCATATTTAACTTAACTGCCATATTGATACGATTGGAGTGACCAGTGTCCAGTCCTAGGCCAAGACGCTGTTAATTTCTCCCACAAGTCATGGCCCCAGTGTGGAGTTTGGATCTCACCTCAATCTGCACCACGGTTCATAGTCTTCTAGCTCTAGATCTATGTATCCCAGTTCCTATTTTTGACAAGGCCAGTTAGGACAAACAGCCTTGCTTTTATCATCATTCTATTAAGAGCTTCCATTCAAATCTGGATCTCCCTGGTCACATCAGAGTCCTAACTTCCAATTTGAGACCCTGTTTGACATCAAATTCCCAGCTTAACATCAAAGTCCTAGGTTGGAGTCCTACATTCATATCAGGATCCCCCAAGACTTCATAAATATAGACCCTCAGCATTTCACCTGCAAATGTACCTTCATCGGCTCCTCACTCTTGTGGGGCAGTGCAGATCTTTAACTTTGTCTTCTTTGTTGGACTCTGACAGATGGCATCATCCAATGCAGAGCCAGAAATAGGAAGCCAAGGGTAGACAATCTCCTCTACCACCACAATGAGTGACCAGACAATGGAGGAGGAGTACCCTTACACAATTTTTAGATTCCTCTCCGCTAACTAAGGATAGGCAGGCACAATTGTCAAAAATTATTTTCCAAAGTACAAATTTTATTAAGAACTTACTACAATTTGCCAAGTGGTATGAAAAGCTCCAAATTACATATTACAACTTCTAAATATTTAGCAAAACACCAAGCTCCTTATCCCTACAGAAACAAATCAGCAGTTCTGAAACATTCATCCTCTATCTCAGCATCAGAATTTTGACTGAATTACAGCGTTATTTGGTTCTTGTACAACCCAACCAAACAACCCTAAATCTGTTTGAATCTGAAGGTAACCCAAATGTCAATGTTTGGGATAACAGAATCAGATATTCCATCCATAGCCACATTTAGGCTGTAGAAAAATTTGGGATTGGATTTTAAATAAAGAACAATGCTTATATTTCACGTTCCCAAGATTGAAGCAATACTGATGAGGGTCACCACTGAGAATTCAAGTAACCAATGATACGCGTTGACTTTGACCAAGCAGCCAACCAACCACCCAACTGGGATTTACCTACAGTTAGTAGTCTGTGGCATCTTCCTTGCTATTAGACGTATTGATTCACATTCCATCGGCTCTTTTCCCGCAATATCTCCAATGTTTTTGTGTCTTCTTTGACAGAAATCAATAATTCAGTAAAAAAATATTTTTCATTAAAATCTGTAAGTTTATATAGATCTTTTGCCATTTCTTTGCAGCATATATATTCCTGAGAGTTTATGGCTACCCAACCTTGGCAGAATTGATTATTTTTAGTGAAGGGTGCTATATAATAAACTTTCCATTTCCACACTTACTTTCCTACTATTTAGTCTTTGTGTCTTTCATCATTGTGAAAGCCATGTGCTCTTTTCTGATATTTAATGATTTATGGATTTTATATAATAAAAAATATAAGTAATATGAGTATATATGTGTGTGTGTGTGTGTGTGTGTGTGTGTGACACGGCTTTGCAATACAAACGCCCCATGGTTCTGCTTAGACATGATATGGAGGATGAGCTGCTGAATTCTCCGTTGTATATAGAATGTTTTAATCCCTTCAAAGATAAACTGCACAACTGGGAGAAACATCTGTGTACGTTACACATGAAAGAACCTCATCATAACACTTAACCCTTTCTACTTTTTGGAAGGTGCAATAAAAGAAATGCGGGCAGGTCAACCTAATTTCAAAGAAGAAGCGATTTCCTAATTATTTCAAGCAGTAAAATATAACGTTCTCTTTTCATGACCTGACAGGTGGGCCGAATCATAATTTCAGACACATGGGAGTTCCAATGACTTGATTAAACTGAGCAAATTTTAATTGATTTAGTTCCAATTTGCAAGGTTTTTGTATATTTTATAAACAGCAGTATGCTGGCTATCTAAAATCATATTTTTGAGTTCAATAAGAATTTATATTTTTCTTGTTTTGAATGGAATATAGTGAAGAACCCCCTAAGGGGCTTGTGATATGATTCTCACCTCCTGACCTTCAGCTACCTGCTGCTCCCATGGACGCAATGAAGGATTAGCTAGGTAACGCATTCTGCATCGCTGCGCAGTATTGCCAATGGCTACATGAGCATGAACAGCTGCATTGATATGGATGTCGAGGCAGGGATGGGCTTAGCAGTACGCTTCAGGCAGTACAAAAGAGCACCTGCACCCAATTCCTATATACATCTTGTTCACGGCTGATATAGAATGAAAAATGCAGCAACATAGAATACTCATGTCAGAGGTTCCCTTGAAGTTTATGTCAATGTCATATATGTGCTAGCCTCTGGAACGTGTCCCATTCCAGCCATATTAACATCTGTTTACTGAATGCATTATTTGTGCATTGGTAAGGTTTCTGTAATGGGGGTCTTAAAAGCCTCAGGCAGAACAGAAAGATCCACTGTTCATGTAATTCAAATTAGAGTCATACTGTGGGATTTCTGTATTTTAAATTGCACTGGAATTAAACTTATATTAGTTAAAGACAAAACAAGATGTCACCAATAAATAATACATGCATGTGGTCTGTAAATGTTGCTGACTTAGGCTTGTTACTGTTGTTTCTTAGGTGGCAGTAACATAATAAAGTAGATCTGAGTGAAAGTAATGTAGAAGTGAACCAATAACATAGAATGTCCACCATGCTGGCTGGGCTCTCTTCCCAAATCACTACTTTATGAAGGGGGAAAATAAACACGTAGGGTTATATTTATCTTACATGACCGTCATTCTGGGTTGGGCCCTTTGGAATGTAGACCAGGAAAAACCTTAAAAGAAGACAATCTAGTCTATTGCAAATGCATCTTCCTTCAATATATTGCATGTGTCCCATTGAAATTTATTTGGAAGGGCAGTAGTAACTTAAGTCTGAGAAGACAGGGGCAAGGAACATGTATTTGTACCTTTCTCCTATAAAGGTTTTATAAGAGAGGCGACGGCCCACCATAAGTGGACCTCCTAGCTTAGTGGAAGTTTTAAAGCCGATCTACCACCACAATTTTTACTTTATATAAAAGGGTAGATAAGCCTTCTATGTAAAGCGAAAATGCGCTTTTTTTCCTAAATATACTTTTTTTAAAAAAAAGGAGGGAGACCCCCACCCTTCTGTCTTTATCGCTGCAGCAGTAAAAACTGAATGGGAGCACAAAGTTTTCTGGCTGCTCCTTCTGCATATTCCCGATCTCGCATGCACAGAGGTGGCTTTTCAGATCTCATGCATACGTAGGGGAATACGTCACCCAGCCTCGCGCCTGTGCAATGCAAGACTGGGTGATGTATGCAGAAGAATGAAGAGGAGAGAAGAAGATGGTGGCGCCTTGTGCTTCCTGGCTCTACAAAGGAAGAGTTCAGCACAGTGCAGGACTGAATGGAAGCCAAATGCTGAGGGATCGAGAGCTTTGCAGATGTAAAGGTGTCATTTTTTCATTTTTATGAAAGTTCCGCTTGAAGCACTGTACATTATAGGCAACTTTTCCCATCTCAGTGCTGCTTATCTCCTTCAGTCTCTTTCTGTCTACCTCTGTTTGCTTCAGCGCCGGCTGCACATCATTGCTCTGGAATGGCTTTCCCTGACAACAGTGCACCATATCTGCAAAATGTGTATCTGAGCAGGAACCAACATATCAGGATTAGGGATGAGCGAGCAAGTTTTTAAAACTCGATACCATGGCGAATTTGGACATTTTGCTTACCGAAATTGTAAGCGAGAATGGCGTAAATTTGCTGATCAAGCCGAAAGTTCAAAGTAAATTTTCGCGAGAATGCCAGAGGCATCCTAATCAGGATCACCAAGAATTATTCTATTGAAATCAGCAGTTAAAATTATTTAATTTTTTTTACCAAAATAACATATTTAAAAGGTATTTGAGATTCTAGTGATAGGGTAAAAGCTGTTTTATAGAACTGTGGTTGACCTCCAGTCTTCCCTTCAATCTTGCACAGTTGTACAATCTCCTCTCCTGCATTGACATTGTTTCCTGCACATTGTGAGCTTTTCACGCATATAAGAATTTTCCATTACAGTTATAATTGAAGCTGTGTCAAAAATATACCTGGGTAGAATAATATAAGGAAGAATTTGTTTGCAAACATTACCATCATTCACCTCTCTATGAAGATTCACATCGCCCATGGCACACGTCTACCTCACATTCCCAATAATGAATGCATTGGGAATCTAAATGATGATTCAGACTAAGATTTCTTCTGTTATATTGATACAAGCAGAGCTTCATCTAATGTACTAAAGTGGAACTTTCATTAAAATAAAAAAACATAAAATAACACTTACCTCTACTCTTCAAAAGCCCATAAACCCTCCACAATCCAAGTCCAGTAGGTCCTGTACCTTTGGGCTTCCTTCTTCTTTCCATTGCAAACTGGACCATCTTCTTCCAGGTTCATTCGTTACCTGATCTAGCACTATGCAGGCGCAAGATCGGGTGATGAAAATGTAAAAAAAATGTTGATCTTAGTGTGCATGCATGAGATCAGCCCTCTTTTTTATTAACATTCCAGGAAAGCCCCTTATGACGCCTGCCCGATCTTGTGAAATGGAGTAGCCCACAGCCTATTGGTATATGTAATGTATGTAATGTGAGTATCCCAGACTGTGGGTTACCCCTTCAGCTGCAGCAGTAAAAATGGAAAAGAAGGGATCCTCCTAAAAAAAAAATAGAAAAAAAGTGGTTGAAAATTTTTACAAAAAAATACATTTTTACATTTTATAAAATAGTTAGCCATCCTTTTAAATAATGGTAAAAATGTTGTGATCGGTCCACTATAGGTTCCTCCAAGGAGATTATTCACTTTATGTGAACAGCACATATTCCTTCCATAAATCAACCCTGCTGTGTTATTGTGACCAAGTTTATTTACCATATCAATTTTTAAATGACGATTGTGTGTTGCCTTCTGAAGTCTCCATAACATAAGCATTACATTTACATTTGAATGGTGGTCCAGATATGATAAATCCCCCATCAGTTTATTTTATGGCTTTAGGGACTCTGCTGGCAAGAAATGTGCAATGTTATTCCCGGCTCACCCTATATAAGCATATTGCAGGTGATTACTCTTTCTGGATTTTCCATTGGTTTGCATCAAAGCTGTCCAACTCCATTTCTCGAGAGTTAGGGAAATGATGGCTAATATGGAAACATTGGCTGGTGTGTATAGGGTGGGACAGCCCTGAATACATTTATTAGAAGCAGGTAGGAGAATGATTAGTTAAAGTTAACCTGCGATCTTTGGTAGAGATCTCCCTACATGGGGTCCCGGAAGTTTAGGAGTCCATTAGGAGGTTCCGCCCATCAGAACCACCTAAATCTATTATTTTTGTGAGTGGACTGCAAGTAGTTATAATAAGCTGAAATGTTATAAATACAATGTTACAGATCTTTTATTCTATAACAATGCATTTTTTTCCTCATTACAAAGCCTCAAACTGAACCCACACATTCTAGATTAAGACAATAAAAGCTTCCACCTCAAACATATATTTAGCTGCCTTTTTCTAAATAATAGCATATTGCTGCTTAATGGAATCAATGTACCTTGGGATTAAGTTACTAAATTAAACTCCCCATCAATTAAATTATTCCCCGCCATCTCGTGTAGAAGCAATGCTTAATACAAGAAAAGACAGGTCAATTCAACCCCATTATTATAAATCCAATGTTTCCATCTGGGTTCTGATTATCTGGTATTGTCCTTTGCGTGTGTTTCTAAGGGCACAAGTGGTTCTGAAGCTTTCTTTGAGCTATATTTATTCCTCAATAAAGGAAATGAAGCATTTCATTGTTTGTATATTGCCTTTTCCCTTCGAGTCTTTTAATGTAAATATAAATATATGGTACAATGAGGATTCAGCCGGCACAGGCAGGGGTGATTTTGTACAGCATTCCAGCTCCTTGCACCCCTTCTATTCTATCAATTGGTGCCCTGGAGAAGGTGGGAGTCCTGGGCCATTTCCTGGTCCTTGTGACCTAGAGTCCTTGGTAATACCAACTGATTGAGCATGACCACCCAGTGTAATGTGAAATAACGTACCCCATTCAACCAATGAACGGCACCATCAGATGAGGGGGAGTATTATTTAGGAACTCTGATCTACCAGATTTAGCTTTATTGATTTGAGTTCCTCTTCCAATGGCACATCAAAAATACCATTGATATGGCTGTGTATGGTTTATTCATCGGATAAATATTAGCATATGACGATCTCAAGGTTCATATAAAACATTCAAATTATTTTCTGATTTTATCTAATTATATAAATGAGGTTTGACTGCTTGTTTGCAGGACATCATCGATTCATAATATTCCATGTTATTAACCAATTTACCTCTACATAACCTACAATTATGGTAGAATGTTTCCATTGGTCCCATTCTAACTGACACATACATGGTCACAACTCCCCAAAGCCCCAAGTTAAAGTTGAAAAGCTATCTACCTATCCAGTGTAATAACTTTAACAGCCAATCAGAAGTAATCAGGGTACAACTGCAGTTTTGTCTTTCTTCCTGTAAATTTGAATTTTTTTTCCTATTTTTTTTTTTTTTTATTACCTAATCCCTTCATCCTCTTCCCAACCACTGTATATCAGTACATCAGTGAACTTAAATTATAATTTTTGGTAGTAGTTTTGAGTTAGTTTTAACTAATATAATTACATTATTTATTAGACATTTCTTTAGACATTTTTTGTTTAATTAGTTCTCATTTAGAATAGTGTTTTTTTTTTAAAAATGTGGCAAAAAACGGCATTTGCATGAATCAGTGCATCGGAGCTGTCCAGGTGCTGAACTGCTGAATATTACAGATAAGACTGCAATGGATCTGTCCAGGTGCTGAAATGCTTGAAACCAGTGGCAATGGGTGAATAATTAAAATAACATAGGTTGTTCATTTATCAAAGTGAATTACTAACTTGCATTGTGTCCTCTGTGATATTCCACTAACCCGACTCTCTCCTCTACAGTCTATTATAAATGCTGCAGCCAGACTCATCCATCCTACCCACCTACCTACCCCATACACAGCCTTCCCACCCACCTACCCACCTACCCCATACACAGCCTTCCCACCCACCTACCCCATACACAGCCTTCCCACCCACCTACCCCATACACAGCCTTCCCACCCACCTACCCCATACACAACCTTCCCACCTACCTACCCCATACACAGCCTTCCCACCCACCTACCCCATACACAGCCTTTCCACTTACCTACCCCATACACAGCCTTCCTACCTACCTACCTACCTACCCCATACACAGCCTTCCTACCTACCTACCCCATACACAGCTTTCCCACCGCTCTTCTTCTACTGATTCTCATTGTAGTTCCCTTTATTGGCTTCCATTTCACCTTAGAATTCAATTTATCTCCTGTGCTTTGCCTTCAAATCCCTCCACACTTCTTGTCCCACTTACTTTTTCTGACTTGATAAAAAAAAAACCCTAGCCGCTCACTTTCAATGACCTACCACTGATTTCCTCACTCATAACCTCATCACACGCATGGCTCTAAGATTTTTCTAGAGCTGCCGAACTCTCTGGAATGGTCTTCCTCCTCCTATTCGGCTTGTTCCTACTTTCTGCTCAAAAGCCCTTTACAACCATCTTTTCAAACTTGCCTACGCTTCTTCTTCTGTCTCTTACCCTCACTACTTACCCACCAATCCATAGTTCCTTCCTATTATGTGATACTTCTCCCAATTTAGATTGTATGCTCTTCTGGGCAGTGTCCTCTCCTCTTCCTGTGTCATAGTTTGTATCTATCTATCTGTTAATCATTTGCGACCCTTATTTAATGTACAGCGCTGTGTAATATGTTGGTGCTATAAATACAGTTAACTAATAATAATACTAATTTAATTTAGCTTAGTCAATGTTTTGATAGTTCACCATAAAAATCGACCTAATCCTGTGCAAGGATTTTTTCTAGCACATGATTGGATGATCAGTTTATTGGATGATTGCAAGTCAGGAGAGCTTTATCTCATTTAGTACCTTGCAAGCGGATTATTCACTTTGCTATGTGAACAGCCTATATTCTTTTAGTATTTAACTGCAAAAGCTAAAAAAGCATTGTCCAGAAACTGACTAACTTGACAAACTTGTAACATTTCAGCCATGACTCTCCCATCATAGTCCCAGCTATCCCATTATAATTTGGTGAAATCTGGTACGTTGGTTGTCTAGTATGGGGAAAAGTAGATGGGGGGTTGAATAAAGGGTACTTCACCATGTTGTTGTACCAAAGGGATTTAATAAAATGGTAATTTTTGTGCTTTGAAGGTAAAACCCTTTTAGGTACCCAAGGATGATACCCAAGGTCTTACATGTGAGTGATACGGAGAAGGAAATGGTATTACAAGCAATATGCCACTGTAATGAGTGTATGAATGTACAAGGGTGCTCATTAGCAGGATTCATTCCCAGAATCCTTGCCAGTAAGCAGAGAAATAACTACCCCAAAAGATTGATTTAACAGATCAGGATCTGAATTACTTACACAGTAAAATTTTCAAACACTGATTATTCCTGGACTGCTGCTCACCCTGCAATATATTTGCAAAATGAGAATTTCACAATGAGAAATGTACCCAGAGTCCAAACAAAAGGTAAACACAATGAATTAAAAAATATATCACACCAATACAGTACGGGATAGTAAAAAGCTGGTACGCAGCTGCTGGGATCCCCTTCTCCGTCTTCCCTGCCATTCTATAGGAGGTGCTAAATGCATCCGGTGCTACTTAACAATAAATAAATGGACCCCTGGGGGCTATGAAATGTAAAATTTCTCTAATACACTTTACTAGCAGGGAAATCCTGCTTTTCTTCCATAATGCAAGCTCCTGTTTAGGAATTCATCCGGGGAGGGGGAATAGTGGAGCAATAATGTCTTGAATGCAGATGTTTGGCACGAGAGCAAGACAAAGCTGAAGTCTCAGTGTTATATAGGGAATATTAATGAAATGTGAATACATTGTTAGATATGATTATATGAAATCTGACCTCAGTTGAATAACAAGAATCACAATTTGCTTCAATGTAAAATGAAGATTTGGCCTAAATCCCTATATTGAAAACTCTACAAAGCACGATTTCTTATTTTAAATTGGGCAGATATTGGATGTATGGGCAGGGGGTTATGTACTATTTATTGCAGCCTTTCTTACCTGGGTAACCCTTGAAATAAATTTCAGGTCTGAGGGAACCCCTGCTAAAACTATAAAAGTTCATGGAATAAATGCACCGTACATGTGGTCAGTGGACAGAATGCCCTCCTTGCAGTGATTGTTATAACGCCACCCCTAAAGATAAAAAACCTAAAAAGATCATAAACATCATTCTGCTGACTCTGCCAAGTGGCGTCCGTTACAGAGCTCACAATCTCAGTGAAGGTTATTAGTCAAAGCTTCAGGAACATGGAACCCTGATTAAGATTGGCTGGTTTGTTGCATCTACATGAGATTTCTCAAAAAAAATGCACAACATTGAATTTTAGCTCCTTTCCTTTGGCAGTGTCGCTCCTCAATATGTCATACCCACGTGGATCTGATCAAGGAAAACAGATATCTCAGACAAGGTGATTATGTGTTGTTGCATGATCCGCAGTGTCAGCCATCATAAAAGGTTAAAAGATGGGGTTAGAATATAGTTTTTCATGAATTAGAAAAGTGGAAATATTTCTTTCTTTGTTTTTTTTTTTTCAGGGATTTACAACATTGGCTTCAAATTTCCCACCCGTTATAAGGTGGCTAGAGGAGAGGTCTTCCATGAGCATAATCTCATTTATACTTCAAAACCATAGGGCCACAGAGGGCATGTAGTAGATTTCCAATGAATTGGGATACAGGGAACACCCTGGCAATAATTTGAACATTGGTTTCTGCTATTAGTACACCATGAGCTATCTTTCAATTGGTATTTCTTGATCAGCCTTTTATACTTAAGAGGAACTCCTAAAATAATTTTGGTCTCTCAAGGAACCCCTGCTGAAATATGGTAATTAGAGGCCAGTAAGCATAATGCCCCTCTTATTTTTGTTGGTCAAAACTGGTTATAAGAGGATCCTGCCATCAATTCATACTCCAAGTATTGGTCCTGGATCTGCTTGGTTGTTACCCAAGAGTATTAAATTCATAATATATTCTTTACATAGCATGGCATGAACGAAGTGATTTTACAAAGTGATTTTTTTACCACATTCACCAAGCTAGGTATATTATCCATTGCTGAGTGATAACTGGCTTTGCTAAGTGAACAGCTTGAACACCCTCGGCAAAACAAACCATTGGTCCTGATTTATTACAGATCCCCAATACTGGAGGTGATAGACTATAATTGGAGAAAATTGGTGATCCACCTAATAGCCAGTGATTTGTATGAAATCCATTCCAGATTTGCTGGATCGTTCAGCATCTCCCATGATAGTCTATCTACGTCAGGTCTTTAATAAATTAGACCTATAGGCCCTAATTTAATAAAGCTCTCCAAGGCTGGAGAGAATACACTTTCACCAGTGAAGCTGGGTGATCCAACAAACTTGGGATGGATCTGGTCCAGGATTCAAAGCATTTGCTAGCAAATAGCAAATGACATTGAAGAAATCCATTCCAGGTTTGCTTGATCACCTAGCTTCACTGGTGAAAGTGTATTCTCCCCAGCCTTGGAGAGCTTTAATAAATCAGGGCCATTGTGTCATAAGTGTGCTTGGACTACATGCTTTTACTGCTATGCTCCACTGCCTACTGATTTAAACCAATAGACTTTCTATAAGGCCTGGGTCAGTACCACTACTCTCCAGACACCAGTTCCCCAATCTAACGCTGCAGTCTTCACCTATAGCAGCCCCCACTCGGCCTCCGAAGACTGGTTGCATGTCCCAGCACTCGGTTGCCCCCAAGACTTGGTGCGCAAGGGATTTGTGTCTGGCGATAGACCGGCAGCCGACCCAGAGCCCACAGATACAAAGTACAGAACTATAAGGTAATCCAGAAACAAACCAAAGTCAAAACACAGGAAATCAGTCCAACAAAGCGAGGTACAAAGGGAAGGGCACAAGTAGGGGTCACAAGCAAAGGTCGGTCCAGGCAAAGTTCGAATGGAATGTCAGGAACAGGCAAGGAATCTCTCCAGCACAGATAAGCCCAGCTAACGCTATAACAGGCACCAAAGACCTAAAGCAGAGAGGCTATAAACCCCCAGCAGCCAATGACAGCATGGGATACAAGGAACACTCTACTAATCAGCTCCAATACAGCTCCAATTCCATTCAGCTGTGCAGCCTTAGTGCAGAGGATGCCAAGGGAAAATCTCAGCTACAGGGAAACAGGGATGCTGCAATCCTCAGAGCACGGATCCTGAAACCCCTGTGCTACCGCGAGCGCAGCCGCCGGAGAAAATAGGCTGCTCAAGCCCTCCTGCGGTGGGGCATCGCCTGGGATCGTAGGCCCAAAGAGCGCATCCTAACACTTTCATTAGATATTCTAGCTCCATGTTTCTCCAGAGGTTGCTGGGGGTTCCTTGAGCAATGAGCAGTTTGCACCTCTCAGGTCAGTTTAAGTAACACCAATGATCTTTTTGGCTATCTGTAAGGGTGACATTCTTCCCACTGGCCACCACATTAATATACGGTGATCTTTGTGTATAGCAATTATAGGAGGGGTTCCTTGAAGACTTGAAAGTTATTTCAAGGTTAAAAAAGTTGAGAAACATTGTTCAGCACTGCAAAGCGTTCCCATTCCCGTCCCATCTAAAGGTGTAAAAAATACCCAAATTGTCATTTTTTTTTGTTCTAACAAGCACAGTGATTGGTTTTCTGTAAAGAAACATCCTGTATTTTTTTTTAATTAGGCTGCAGTTCTTTGAGAATACAGGACAGACTAACTGATGGAACAATAATAATTTGAGAAGAATCCAAGCCTTCTCTTCTGGGACAAGACTGAGCAGAGGAATCTGATTGTTCTACTGGGAATATTAATAGAATGTGTAACTGATACATTGTTACTGATTTTATTATTATTTTAGACCTCTGATCTTTAATGAAACACAAAGCCCGGTTATTTGTTTTCTTCTGAAATGAAGGTTTTTAATTTTGGCTGGCAGTCATCTCTAAGTAGATAGGGACAGATCTTGTTTCCAGGCAGAGGGAATTACCAGCGCGTGTGTTCGGTGGCCAAGCTCTGCCGAGCGGTGATAAGTTAAGATCGACTAATTCATAATTAAACAGTTTATACAGCTGCAAACTCTTCAAGAGGATAAGGGAACGCACGGGGCTCGATGTAGAGACACAGGCTCCGGATGAAGCCAGCAATAGCACAGCCGATAAGATGTTTGTGGAGCAGACTCTGCAGCAAATAATAAACTGGGGTGGTAAATGGAATGCCGAGCTGCAATGAGTACAAAAATGTGACTTAAATGGTAAAACAGATGGATGTTAGAAGTCTTTGATGGGTTCCAAGAAGACCGATAAATACCCAGGTCAGACATTATGCTGCTGTATGAATATTGACATATGTAGAATTGTTGTTATGGTATTAACGTGAAGATTTTATTATTATCCAGTATTTATATAGCACCAACATATTACGCAGCGCCCTACAAAGTCCATTGTCATATCACTAGCTGTCCCTCAAAGGGTTTATTAATCCAATGCCCCTACCATAGTCACATGTCTATATTCTAAGGTCAATTTGTAGGAAAGCCAATCAACCTAACCGCATATTTTTGCAATGTTGGAGGAATCCCACACAAACACAGGGAGAACATACAAACTCCTTGCAGATAGTGTCTTGGCCAGATTCCAACCTAAAGCCTAGAGTACTAACCTCTGAGCCACTGTACTGGCCCTGAATAGGCCCCAGATGGCCGCTATATTATGACATAGAGGAATATTTAATAAAGCCAACTTAATAATATCAGCCAATAAGAATTTAAATTTTGTCATCTTACTTCATTAAAGTAAATTCTTCTTTTTTAGCACTTTAATGAAATTCAGTATATTGAATGTTGTATTGTAATTATTGTATTTTTAACAAAACACAAAAAGAGGCCGAGAGAGGGCCCAGGGCTGAAAAAACTACACAAGGTTCATATACAATTGTAAAAATATCATAAAAATCCAAGTTTGTACCAGAAATAATAGGTTAGAAAGCTTGTAGTCATAACCATGACACGTTTCGTGTGAGAACCTGCTTCTTCAGGGATATATCAATGTTTTGAAAGCCAACTTTTTCAACTACAATGAAGAAAATTATTTTACAATACATATCATTTGCACAAGAAAATAAACTTTGAACTTTACCTATTGTACTTGCATACAGTTAATTGAACTTCATAATATTTTGTAAAAAATTATCTTACATGCACCCCAGATAGACCATGGTAAAGTTCTGTTTGGGCAAACACTAGAAATAGCAGCCCCTAGAAAACAGGAAAAAAATACTCACCCTAACTCTGGAACTGTCACCTATGGCCTCAATAATCTGGCTATCCAGCTCAGCAAACCCTCTTGTTTTGATAACCTGCAGCTTCATTGGACCCCTTTTCTTTGACCCAAAACAATCAAGTCTCTCCCCTATTCTCTGAGCTTACAGAAAAATGTAGAATTAAGAGCGTTATGTCATTTAGGATCTACATCACTAAAGGATAAATATGTATATAAAAAGACAAACAGTTTCTCCGAACTTGGAGAGGGGGAAAAAGTATAGGGAAGGGGATCCTAAGTCAATTTGGGCTTTAAATTCATGAATATAAAACAAAAATCAAAGATCTCTTTACTTTACATTTCAAAAATGAGAATAAATAAATTCTTTTCATGACACAGTCTATTAATATTAATATTAAGTCTATTAATATATTGTTCGGCCATCGATTCGGCCGTGATTTAGACATTTTTTTGTTTGCATGCAGAACGGTGGCTCAGTGGTTAGCACTCCTCCCTTTGCAGTACTAGGTCCCAGGTTTGAATCCCAGCCAGGGCACTATCTGCATGGAGGTTGCAGGTTCTCCCCGTGTCTGTGTGGGTTTCTTCCGGGTACTATATGATGAGACATATGATGATTCTAGGGGCATTATTAGATTGTGAGCCCCTTTGAGGGACAGTAAGTGTTGCAACTATGGACTTTGTACAATGCTGTGTAATATGGTGGTGCTATATAAATACTGTGTAATAGTAATAATTCTGTTCCCCATTTGCTGACTGGACAAATAATTGCAACCAAATGGAAATACAAATTTATAGACAAACAATTTTACATACACCTTACAATTGATGGCGGGGGTCTTTGTATAAATGTCCTTGCCTTGATTGGACATGCTTTGCAAAGTGAATTTTCTTTAAGCAAAATGCATGATCCCTTGCATTCCTTTAGTAAATCAGCCCCAGCGTGTCTACTTACAGTAGTGGACAGTTATAATGACTTTTCTATTTTAAATGAAAGGGGAATTGGAATATAATGGATTAATTCTTCTAAACACATGCATGCAGCTGATCTGGTCTATAAAGAATCAGACATTTGTTATTCATGATTTCGTGGTTTCCTAAATGAGGTGATTTTCTGCAGATCAGGCAAATTTACATGCAGATATTTAGGAGACTCAACATGTGATAAGTCAGCAGTTCTGCTGATTCAATCATTTTTGCTGCATTGTATGCATGGAACCATTTACAGCAAGAGAGGTGAAGAGCTGTCCTAGCAATGAGACAGACTTGGAGGATTATAGGCATATGGCAATGTTCAGACTGGCGATGAGGCTGCAGTGCAGTTACTGCTTAAACTGCTACCTCCTGGGAGACGCTACATGAAAGTCTACCCTGAGCTGCCCAATGGAGGATGAATAGGGGCTACAGTGACATTTATTGCCACCCGCTGTCCAATCTGCAATAGCTGGTACTTCAGGAAACAGGACTCTGCTAAAAGTGGCCAACCAGATGTCAAGGAGCCAGCCAATGGAAACCGGGCAGGATCGTTTGCTCCCATGGCAGGTCAGAATCAGCCCGAAGACTGGAGCTCCTATTTGATCCCTATCAATCATAATATTTACATACACTTACATACTTATACAGTTAACATACTTTCATTTGTGTTATTTGAACCTGTAATTAGTTGATTTACTAAAGGAATATAGGCTGTTCACTTAGCAAAGTAAATTATTACCTTGAAAAAGATATTTCACATAGCTTAGTAAAGGAGATAAAAATTCCATGAAAAATTTGTGCAAGAACACGACTTTGGTTACACAAATAAAAGACTAAAGGTAAAAATTATTAAATGAATATAAGCTCTTTAAAAAGCAAAGTGGATTATTCCCTAGCAATAAACATTATTTTTGTGAATGAGGTGGAGCTTAACAGTCTCAAGCCATTCAATTGTGTAAACCAAACTTATTTTTTTTCACATTTCCATGCATGTGATTGGATATTCTCTGTAAAGTAAATTTTTATCTCTTTCACTTAGCTCATTGAAAAAAAAAACTTTGCAAGGGAGTAATCCACTTTGCTAAGTAAACAGCCTATATTTTGTTAGTAAATTTTGCATCCAGAGTAATTGACCCTTTACTCCTACTTACCCCTCCCTTATACGTACTCGGAGAAGCTGTAGCTAGTTTAGTAGCTAAAGGTTATGGCATAGTAAATGGATTCATTTAAGGCCTATAGTGGCTTTCATGCAATACAAGGTTTCAGATACTCCATTGTATGCCACATTATTTCTGATTCGTCATCCCAGCCATTCTTGCTGTTCTTCCGACTCTCTCTTTCACACTGCAGGCTCAGAATGAATTATATTTGTACATTGGCACTTCCACCGCTAAGTGTAGCGGAGAGCTGTAGCACCCTCATCCCTTCCCAGGGAGTCTTCAGTGCCAAGAAAGCGACGGCTTGGCTACAGCTCCCAGACTGTAATATATGCGACTGAGATTTTCTTTAATGGCTTTCCGGAATTTGTGTAAGATATCAGCCGCATAGCTGAAGACAGTCCAGGTCATATGGGTCAGTGTGACAGTGAATGCAGTGGGAACAGCCAGCTGAATTATAGCCACCCTGCTTGGCTTTTTAATGAGATTACGGCTGGCTCACCCAGCTACTTTATGCAAAAGAAAATCTTTAAATTTAGGGGAATTTAATGAATAACTAGTGAGTTCCCGCTTGCCAATTGCTGTCTGTAGAACTCTAAGGATTATGGGAGTTCTGGCCTGGTCCCAATACACACCTTAGCAATATGCAGGTTCCTCTGCATCTTCCAGAACACATAACTCCACAAGCCGCCGGGTGGAGAGAATGTTGCAGTATCTGGTATGGCTTCAGAGCACTTGGCAGTTGTTTCTGAAATGTGTTTCTCTCTCTTTTATTTTTTTGATGACTGTGCAGAGAAGCATAATTCAGCTTTGCTCCTTGCTCTGAAAACAGGAGGCCATCAAATGTACTAACTGGGTCTAGGTGGCAATCAATAGATAGATCTGTCATTAACAGCAATGTGAGATCTTCCAATGAACCGAATGCCTGGGACAAAGTGTGAGCTTTTTTCCCCACTGATAGGCTTGTTCCCCTCTCTGTCAGTGGCAGATTGTCTCTGTCGGGAACTTTCTGCATTGCCAACCCTTCTGATGCTTGAATTGGTGACATTGGCTGCATCTGTGAATTGCTATTGTAAAAAAATCCCACCACATGTCACAGGAGATTTTATTCAAGTTAACTGTCTGTCTAAGAAATCTCTAATGCAAGCCATCATCTTCCCTTGCAGGCTGCGTACACTTGGCACTGGCACCTTGATTATCTTGTACAAGTATGTACCCCATTTATTAGCAGCATGGATTGCAGGCCTTTGGGACAAGAGTTTAGATGATCAACTCCCTTCAAAAGTTACCATAGTGGGTGACTTTTTCAAATACATTTATGGAAAAAATGATTGTACATAAAGCACATAGAGATGAATAAGTTTCGTTTTTGAAGGACAATATATGGGCATTAATTGATACAGAAATATGTTCCACATACTATAAAAAAAATCGCGCTTAATTTATTTGCAAAGCTTTTGCTTTGTGGAGAACATGCAGTATTTTGGGGTATGTGTGTGGAGGTGGGAGTTCATTCAGGCAACCTTCATCAAACTAAATTTACACTGTATACTACCAGTGCCGAACTACTGCCATACTGGTCAAATACCAAACTACATTCATACAGCCGTACTGGACACTACCAGTGCCTAATTTCAACCATACGGAATACCACCAGCGTCAGATTACATCCACACTGAACAATACCAGCACCACACTACACTACAAATGTCAACCTACAGCCAAACTGAACACCAAAAGTGCCAAACTGCAAACAACAGCCATATCTTGTAAAACACTACCAGTGCCA
>NC_092859.1:156969961-156975620 GCF_032062135.1 Pyxicephalus adspersus
CCAAACTACATACAGAACACTACCAGTGCCAAACTACATACAGAACACTACCAGTACCAAACTACATGCTTACTAAACACTACCAGTACAATAATAAATACTCAATGAACATTGCCCATGCCAAATAACAGTCATAGTGAACACCAGCAGTCCCAAACTACAGCTATAGTGAGCTCTACCAGCACCAAACATATAATAATATAATAAAACATATAATATAATAATAATATATAGTAATACCTTTTTCTATTTTACTAGTTTTTTTAGTTAATTTCCATCCCCTTCTCTGTTTAGCAGTTGACTTTGCAGTCCTATTAATTTATTAGCTTCCCTGAAAATTTTTATGGCATTGGAAAGAATACAAAAAGTATTGAAATAAACAATAGATAAATAGATTGATATATGGAGAGATAGAAAGATAGAAGACTATATACTCATCTCATGGATTTATATTTGTGTGTTATGTATATATAATAAGTCTATACTTATACTCGCGGAGGAAGAAGTACGCAGTGCAGCTTCGCAGCCCTGAATTATTTCCTATCTTGGCTGGTGATCCAGTTGGAGATAGACAGCTGTCCTTTGTGAATGATGATAGTGAAGATTAATTCTGGACAGCCTATTGTCACCGGTCTTTCTCATTGATTGATTAGGTAAAAATGTTCTGCTCAGAGTATACATCTCCTGCAAATGCGGACATTCTAACCTTTTCTTCCAGGAAAACCTTGGCGCAGTTCTGTTGTTTTACCGACTGCTATGGTACTGCCGCTAACGTGGACAGGTCAATGGCTTCCTGTGAAAGGCAAATTTCAAGGTAAATCAGAGAAAAAGACAGGCTAGGTTGGGATCCTTATCTCAGGAATTGTTTTATTGTGATTTTTGTGAAACAGAAGACATAGGGGAATGATTAATTGGCTCGCGAAATGGCAAAAACATAGTTTACCTTTTTCCCTAATTCCATCTACATAAATAATCAAAGAGAAATGGTTCTAGTAGCCTCTTATCTCAGGGTCTTATTACATTTGAACTTTGGTGCACAACCATCACTCACGCTCTTAGTTTCTTCAGGAATGACTAAGCTGTCAATGGACTTTTTGATTAAATAACCCTTTAGGAAGCACTTAGTAGGTGTTAGGTGTTCAGAGCTTTCTTTTCAAAATCATGTAAACCAAGACCCCCCCTGACAACTATCGCCAATGGGATCACTGCCTGCTGTAAGCTTTGACAATGGTCTCACATAGCCAATGTTTACATACATCAGATATGGGCTCCTTGTTAAGCATCATTAGGCTAACAATGTTCATATGGTCACATTTCCACATTGTCTAAAATAACAAATGGCCAAATTATCAGTCAAACCAATTGGGGGGATTGAACTCAAACATTATCCATAGCCTGAGTTTACATGAGAAAGTTGTGTGCTCACAGATCTATTATCAAATTTTTGCTGAATCTAAGTGATTTAAACCCAAGTTTTTAAAGTTTAAAATAACAGCCACTTATCTGTCACTGACCTGATGCTCAGTAAGACTACATACACACTTGAAATGGTTCTCACCCGATAATCGACGCAGGGCCGATATCAGATGAGATTATGAAGTATGTACAGGGCGTGTCGTTCATCGTCTGAACGACCCTTCTGGTGGATTCACGGATGATGAACGTCGAACTATCACAATGCAAGGGAGCAGGGGGAGCACGCAGCGGGGTCCAGCTCCGTCGTTCTCCCCCTCCCCTCTACATAGAGCAGATTGGTGCTGTACGTACAGCACTGGTTCATGCATCGTGCAGTGCATAGTCATTGGAAAGGATCATGAAAGATCCTTTCCAACGACTATAATTGGAAGTATGTACGCGGCTTTAGACTACCTGAAGTGATTGGCTCAGTCACCCCACGGAAGGTTGATGTGCAGCTCTAGAATACTAGCACTGTAAATGTAGCAAATATAATTAAAAGATGATGACCACCACTATATGTGTGAAGATCATGTATTAATGGTGATCATCAACTGGGCTGCCATATCTAATGTATAGTTTTTAGGTGTTTTTGCTTGGTTTTAAGAGTCAATTGCTTAGTTTTTTGGTTTCTTTTCTAAAGATCATTGCATTATGGATATGCATGCATGGCAGTGTGATTCCCTCTTGTGTTAAGGTGAGTGTAGGACTTTTTATTGATTAGTATGAAAATGTCTCTTCTGCTTAATACATAGCTTAGCCTTTCCTGACCTTTATAACATGGAGGAAACCTATGAAATAGCTTTCAGAGCATCAAGGAGCCCTGCTATAATTACTATATCCACAGCTCACAGTAGATTAGTGTGGGGATCCCAACTAACCTACACAAAAATGTGGAAATGCCAAAATGGTGGCATGGTGGCTATTTGGTTAGCACTTTCATCCGTAAGTACCAGAATGACAATTTTGAATCATGGCCAGGACACTCTCTGGTGATGTTTTCATGTTTCCATGGGTTCCACAAACATTTCAAAAACAAACTGGAAGAGTATTTGGCAACCCTCCAAAATGTCCTTAGACCAAAGCAGGGTCATTGGATTGTGAGTTCCTCCAATGGCCAGTTCGTCAAAAGACTGTAGACTCTGCAAAGTGCTATTTACTATTGCTATTTTGTGTTTTCTGTCTTGCTCCTCTCCTTTAGAAACTGTTTTCATAGACATACAAAATAGAATTGTTTTGTGTCACTGCCCAGAGGTAAATGAAGAATAAACCTCCCATTATTTGGGTGGCTTTGCAGGAACAATAAATATAGTTAGATTTTTAATCACTATGGGTTTTGGCGTGCTGGTGAAATGTCACTCCCACCCCCTAGATTGCTCTGCACTGCACCAGGCCAGGGTCATCCTTTATGGAATATACCTTTAGCCTTCTCATTATGCAGCCATTAAAACACACATTTCCTCTGTGGCAAGGTCTCCTTTGCTCTTGCCCCAGTGTAAGGACACTTTAAAAAGCAAACTGCCTCGGGTTTTCCTGTTAATATTTCTATTAGCATGCACGGGACACACGTTTTATAGGCCTGCCACTGCAATGCTAGGGGTGACGATTAATAAACTTTTTATCTGCGGCTCTGAAAGAATTTAGCCTGTTCTTACGTTTCTATAAAGTTACAGTACAGCCACATTAATATAAATCATGCAGCAATAATGAACGTATGGCAGTGGGTATTTCTGCTGACTGCTCCAAAGGTAAATTTTTAAATATTTCTGCATATGCTTGTAAAGATCAGCATAATATAATCTAATCAATGTGTGCAAATGTCTTAAAAATGTGTTTCGGTGAATATTTTGTAGCAATATATGTGCATTGGAATCATTTTTCAATCATATGTGCAGGTTTTTCTTACTGGTATAGTATGATTGTGCATTGGGTTTTCCTTTTATAACACTGGAAGTCTAGAGTATATCAGTGTTTCTCAACCGTTTGAACCTGGAGAAATTATCTTTAAGGTCTTCAGGGAACCCCTTATTATATTTCTATATTTACAGATCATAGTATAATATTATAATGGTCAGTAGGCAGAATGCTTTCTACATTGTCGCCCATTGGGAAAAATTTCATCCTGAAAGAAAGCCAGAAAGATCATTGGAGTCACTTAAACTGACCTGAGAGGTACAAATTGCTCATTGCTCAAGGAACCCCCAGCAACCTCTGGAGGAAACCTGTTTGGGAAACCCTGGAGTAAAGGCTACTGAAACAAATAGACAATGCAACTTCTAGAGGTGTAAAACATCCACAGTTATCCTGATAATGATTATGAGATTTAGATTTTTGGGTCACATAAGGGAGCTCAGGTAAATAATTTTTTCATAGCTAGACTATCTACGCGTTTCGCAATATTTGAAATAGATGAGTCCAGTACTTCCTAGTTGCAATCCTAAAATCTTCATTTTTAAGGAAATCTCATTTAGAACTGCAAATATTATAACAAATAAAACCACTTTAACACCAAGACAAGAATGGGTTTATTCTCAGGATTAGCACCTAACTGCTAATGCGCTTTACATGTGCACATGCAGAAAATGAACACAAAATTCTCCCATTCTAAAGCTCATTTATAACTTTGAATATTATACACTTTTTTAGGTAAAACCCGAAATAAATTGTGCTAATTGCGTTTTCATTTAGGAAAAAAAAAAATGACTTCCTTTCTGTTTCAAATGTTTGATAACAACATGCAATTGATGAAAGTGTGCCTGGTTAATTGGCTGGTTTTCGTTTTTTTCCCAGAGGGAGGGTATCAATTCTGAGAAGTATATGTTTCAATGTGCAGAGAGAGAAAAAGGCTTTTCCTCTGTGCTACGCAGTGAACTAGCAAACGAGACCTCTAAATGTGCATTTTTATTTAACATAATGTAATTATGAACTATAATTACCAAACCTAATAAAATGCTTTGTAAGTTAACAATAAAATGGGGAAAAAATGAAGACGTCCAGAGAATGCCGGGGTCAAGTCAGTTTTAAACAAATTTTAGATCCTTTGCTAAAAGTCACAAACAAAATTATTACATTAATTAGTTTTGGTGCTTTGGAGTTACTGGCTGTAAAATAGGCATGCTGGGCCGGAGCAATTCGGGGAGATGGTTATTCTTGTTTATTTTATTCTCTTGTGCCGTCCATTAATTATTATGAACAGTTATTTGCAGAGGTAAACATTGGGATACATTTAAAGCTGAACTCCAGGATAAGCAAGTATTCCTTAAATAATTAACAGGAATTCTCCTGAACTTTGTGCATTTCAGTTCTGGGAAATAATTCAGTGGAAAGCAGAAACTTCTTGTAATAAAGACCGATCACTGCAGTCTCCCCTCGTGCAGGTCATGTATCTGCTCCTCCTGTACTTTTCTGAAGGCACTCTGTATTTGGTGGGCCTGTTAGGTTCCTCACACATCTCTGTATCGGCTATATACAGCCTAGTAATAAGTTTACTGCAGTATTTCCAAAGCAATAGCAAACATTCACACAGGCATTTGTTGCACGTATATCAATTTTTATTCATTCTAAAAATGTTGTAGCTGGAAATTAGCTTTAATAAATGGTAATATGTAATTTCATACCAAAGTGCATGCTCACTTTGCAGAATAAATGTTTGTTAGGCCAATGGTAAGCCAAAGTCTACATATCACCTAAACAGGATGGCATATTTATAGCAGGAGGGGTATGAACATATCTCCTCTACAATGTAATTCTAGTTTTAAGGGGGTAAAGGGCAGAAAACTGAGCCCCTTCCAAAACACCAGGCCTTTGCTAAGTGTTCCTGCACTGTTGTCCACCATTTGCAGCACCAATGCTTGTGTGGGAATCAACTGAGGGCTACGTACTACTATGACCAAGAACTGGGATATGGTTTGAAACATGTCCAACATGGTGCCCCTTCCAAAACACAAGGCCTGTGTTGAGGACCTTGCACTGTTATCAATCATGATCAAGAACAAAAATATAGTCTAAATCATATCTAACATGGAGGAATTTTTGAGGGTTCTGCACTCTTGTCCACCACTGAAAACTCCCTGGTTGGATTTAACACATCAAACATGGGCCCTTTCCTGAAACATTAGGCCATTTTTGAAGGTCCTGAATTGTCCACCACTTAAGCCTCTGTGGTGTTGTTGGAATCACGGACTTTGTGCTACTTATATGAGCA
>NC_092859.1:156975911-156999455 GCF_032062135.1 Pyxicephalus adspersus
GCTGTATTCCTCCTGTCAGTGTGAGTCCCGCGGCTGTGTTTATCAATGAATGCAACCGTGGGAATCATCACAGGATGATTCCCATGGCTGCATTCATTCATGTCGGGCACAGCCGTGGGACTCCTGTGTTCTTGGATAGAGAATCTCTATCCAAGAACACATACTACAAGGCTGCAAGAGAAATCAGGGGAGCGGAGCTGACAGATAGCTCTTGGAGGTCCCAAAAAATTCGATCTCAACGGCCGAATTTACACAGGCCATTCTCGCTTTAAAATGAACTCGCTCATCCCTATTTGGAATCAGTAGTGGGTCTATACCCTACGTAAATTTCCAGCAACTCATATTTGCTTTGAAACATATCAAACCTTGCATAGTCCTGTGAGTAATTTAATGCAACTTGTCTAAACAATGCATTCCACATCTGAGCATGGAAGTCCTTACATTACATACCTGTTGATAAATCTAATTAGAATTGTAAAATCAAACTGTGTGGCAGGTTAATGGTCCACCCCTAATGAACCCCACCCCGACTCAATTCAACTGCATAATCAGGCAAGCTCTGATGGGCATGATGTTTGGTGGCAGGAATGCATGGTGTTTAATGTTGAGAGACAAAGTCTTATATAAAGTCTAGGAGAGGAATGCATGGTCCTCACCCAACACATGCATGTTTTAAAGGCAAGTCATACACGTACAGCCATCCTTTGGTACATGATGATGCATTACAATAAATATATTAGCTTATACAGTTTGATGGATACAACATGTCTATCTTCATTTTTTTTTTATTTGCAGTGTATGATAATCAGCACTGTCTATGCCCTATTAGTGCCCAGGGTCAACAACACACAGGGTCAACAACATTGCCTAGTTCGTGTATTGTCTTGAGACCTTTTCATCCTATCCCGATGGGGTGTTTGACGTCATTGTCAACTTATTTCCATTTACCCCACACCAACGTGGACGTAGAATCTTTACCATAAAAATTCTAATAAGAACTTACCACTCTTTAGGACATTCACATAAACAGTAAAAACAAAAAAATGTTTCAAGATCAATAAACTATTTAGTACAGAGAAGTAGGAGCCGTTTAATAGATTTTGGCGTGATGCCTTTACTAAATTAAAACAATTTTTCACAACAATGTAAAACCACCAAAATGTACTTTTGAATCAATGGCCATGCAGTTTTACAGAAATAAATACAAGCTTATTCACCAAGGTGCTACAAAGCACAATATGAGTGTGCTAATTGTAGTTATCCAGAGCAACGAACCAGATTTCAATATTGTGAGTTAATTTTAAAGACAATCTTTCTGATTGGTTGATCAGAAGAAAGATTGTCTTTATTGAAATCTAATTGGCTGTTAAAATGTATTGTATATCATTCTTTTCTTTTTTATAGTCAATTTACAGCCCATTGGGGGAAATGTCCTAACAATTCAGTTGACACAACAACAAACTTAAGGGAAAAGCCCCTCAGGGTTGTAACCGAAACATGTATCCCCTGTGGAATATTCTCCTTCTCTTTCTCATCTGGGGACAAACAGAAATGGTTAATCATTTGGCTTCAGACACACTTTGGGTACTTTTTCTTCAAAATGAACATGCCCTCATCCATCAAACAAAGTAAAAAACGAAATCTGCCTGCAATAATTACCTTTAACCGAAAACTATTTCCTCTAATTCTTATTTTTCCCAACAAGATTCCCCTTGTTTTCTTGTTTTTTAGGACTCAATGACTCCTATGATCACTCACCCCAGGGGACTAGGGACTACTATAAATATAGGACATCATGGCCCCAAGCTTTGAGGAGTTCAACCGGGGTGCTCCCTACATCTTTGGGTGGATCATAGAATCAGGAGTTGGGTTTGCATTGAATGACCAGGAAAAGAATGATAATGATTGGCAAAAATGTTCAATCTATGATTAACAGAAAACACAAAGAAAAAGCCCTTACTAGTAACCAATCTGTTTCATGTTCAACTCTGAACTGCAGAAATGGAACTGGAGCTGATTGGTTGCTATTATCAAACAAACTATTTCTTGTTGGTGCACTTTTTATATACAATAGGACAACATACACAAAACAACCCACAATATGTAAAACAATGATGCAAATGATGGATTGAAGAATGAATGAGACTCTACATACTTCTCGGCAGCCAATGGGAAGTTAGAATTCTCTTCTTCTCCAGCTCACGTTTCATTTGCCAAGCTGATGTACCCAAGGCTTCTTCTTTCCTCTCTTACTATAAAGCTGTCCCAATATCACTCCGTAGTTTTCATTTGTGTTATGTTTATACATAATCTCCTTATGGTTTAGTTAGGAGGCATAAATCTCGGTGCTCAGAGAATGCTTTTATGTTTAATTACATTGTATCGGAAAACAGGTGGGATCCATCCAACAGCAGCATCTGTTCTATCCTTCTCCCTCTTTACTTTTTAACTTGCAAGGTATGGCGGCTCTTTGGTTTATGTCTTCATATTTACAGTCGCTGTGTACTGTACGTCTTCATTTACTCAATGTGACTGGAGAAATAGGGAAGTTCTGCATCTGGAGTCAGGCAGATGACGTCTGTTCACATAGTCTTTGTTATGTGAGAATCTATGACACAGCAGAGGAAAAACAGAAAGATAACTCTAAATGTAACAAAGAAAAAGCCAAATGCATCATTGGGAATGTCCGCCATATCTAAAGTTGTCTTCTACATTGAGCCGGCAAGATGGAGATAGATTGAGAGTCTTTATAAAAAAGGTTTTTGAATGTATGTGTGACTTAATATTTGAGAAAGGAGTAGAAGAAAGGACAAAGATCTGATTGAAACAAAAGGCACCGAAAATATAGTAAACGTTATAAAGAGATTGATTGGCTGTGTGTGCAGAATAGATAATGATGACTTATAAAGGTGGTTATCATGTTTTTTCCCCAAAAAGTGCTATTTTGATTGCCTCAATTATAATCGTAATTATGATCACCACTTTTGAGAATTTTCACCAGGTAATTTACTCAAAGTGCTCAAACCATTTACTGGCACATTTCCTAGTGTCTACATACTTACAAAATGGGGATCAGACCTTAATAATACTTTATAAAGGTCTATGGAGATCACTACTTTGATAGCGTGATGTTTTTTCATACACCCCAATTGCCTCTTTTAAAATGATTTCCATTTACATGGCAGCAATGAAAGTCAGAACCTCTCATACACCACTTATCAAAGAATCAGTTACTCCATTCAACTGCATTAAGTTTCTGATCGCCACTTTATCTTATGATACAGTGGTCAAAGAACTATTTACCAGCATTACTAAACCTGGTTGCCCCTTTTAAAATTGGTAATAAAAAAGTGGGGAACAAAGTGGATAAATGTACCCTTGTGAAGCAATTTGATTGGGCTTCCACCAACACAGGGCTCAGAGGCAGCCCATGTGCAGAAAATGGGTTTTATATCTCATGTAAGTAACCCCTGCAGATTGCAGCCTCGGTGCATGCAGCAGGTTGCTGTTTCTCTTTTTATTTCAATTTATGGACATAAGCTGACCTCCAGTTAGGGGAATATGAAAGCATCACTCTTTTTAATATATCTTACTTTATCTAAGCATAAGCAATGTACTTGGGATTGAATTGATATCAGCCTGTTTCGGCCCCTGTATAGTCAATAAAGGAAAGGTCATAGAATATGAGAGGGAAGCCACACAAGAAGCCAGTCAGGTGCACTGCAATGCAAGAATACAAAATGTGATTGCTCTTTTTTAAATCTAGTGTTATAAAGGTGGAAAACAATGTTGAAATAAATCAGAGTGACACTTCTTTATGAATGTACCTCTATGAAACTATTTGATTAGTTTCCCACCAACACAATACACAGATGTGGACCATTTGGTGAATGGGTTTGGCATTTTACATGGAAGCCTCTGTGCATGAAGCAGGTTGATGTTACTCTTGTTTTACTACAAAAATGTGCACCAAAGCTGAACTCTAGTTAGATGCAAAATAATACATTTGTTTTTATCTAAACATAAGCAGTGTAAATACTTGGGATTGACTTTATATCAGCCTCCTGCAGTCTCTATATAGTCAATACAGGAAAAGTTAAAGGAAGGGAGAAGCCACACAAGGAGCCAGTCAGAAGCAAGATGATGAGCTTGCAATGATCTTCTTGTAGTGTTCCGTCATAGGGTGGGGTATTGTAAGTTAAAGAAGAACTGAACCCTAAAAGAGAGCAAGGGGGTTCTTCATTACAAAAGAGACATGGTATGGTAAATATGTTTTACTGCAGAAGAGGAATAGCCTGTCAATCTGCATTAAAGAATGCGTCTAGATCAGGGGTCAGCAACCTTTACTATCAAAAGAGCCATTTTGCCTCCTCTTCCACTAAAGAAAAATAGTCTGGAGCTGCAAAACATAACACAGTTTATAAACTTTTAAAAGTTTTATTATTTTTTTAATTTTACCTGTTACAACAAGTGTGCATGTGTAGGCCTACTTTGAAATAAATTAAACACTCAACTATGCCCCTAGAAGCCTCCAGCTTCTAACGTATCATACTGTTACATTAGCTGGAGGCTTCTAACGTAACAGGGTAGATTTTTTTGATGGGCAGAGTTCTTTATGTTCTGACGATGCCTTAGCGATGAAATTTTAAGGGGTGTTAGCCACAGGTGTCCCTCATTTGCAGCTTTAATTTTGTTCACCTGTACCCCCCAATCTTGAGTTATTGGGGTTCAGGTGCTAGAAGCCTCCAGCAATGTGTAACAGGGTAGATTATTTTGATGGGCAGAGTTCTTTATTTTCTGACGATGCCTTAGCGATTCAATTGTAGGTGGTGTTAGCCATAAGTGTCCCCCACTTGCACCTCTATTTTGGTCACCTGTACCGCCTCCCCCCCGTTCCAGAGAAATTGGGGTTCAGATGCTAGATGCTTCCAGCAATGTGTAACAGGGTAGATTTTTTTGATAGGCAGAGTTTTTATGAATTTTTAGGAGGTGTTAGCCACAGGTGTCCCGTACTTGCACCTCAAATTTTTTTCACCTGTACCCCCGTTTCCAGATAAATTGGGGTTTAGGTGCTAGAAGCCTCCAACAATGTGTAACAGGGTAGGGGTTTTTTGATGGGTGGAGTTTTTAGGAGGTGTTAGCCACAGGTGTCCCCCACTTGCACCTCTAATTTTGTTCACCTGTACCCCCTTCCTGTTCCAGAGAAAATGGGGTTCGGGTGCCTCCAGCAATGTGTAACGGTAGATTTTTTTGATGGGCAGAGTTCTGTATGTTCTGATGATAGCCTAACAATTAAATTTTAGGGGGTGTTAGTCACAGGTGTCCCCCACTTGCACCTACATTTTTGGTTTTGTACATCTCCCCATTCCAGAGGAATTGGGGTTCAAAGGAGGGGGATGTTATTGTACACACCCATTTGTACACGCCCTGTGGTAGATTTATTTCACTGGTAGATTTTTTTCATTAGAACACCGGATAGGGAATCCCCCTCCTCCACATTGTTTTGAGAGGAAGGGGATCCCCCATCAGAGATCTCCCCGCGGCAGCCGAAGGGAGCCACAACAAGGAGGCTGAAGAGCCGCATGCGGCTCCGGAGCCGCAGGTTGCAGACCCCTGGTCTAGATCTTCTTTATTATGAAACTGCAACAGAGAAGGATAGGCTCACCTCTGCTAGACGGACTGTTGCTGGAGCAATCCAGTATGCATACCAGGATTGGATGCTCATCTTGAAATTCAAATCTTGAAGCAAGTAAAACACTTTTATATGCTTTGTCTGGAGCCTAGCTTTTAATATAAGATATGTATAATATAACTCCATCCCACTAATAAAACACCTCTGCACAAATACCAATCACAATACTATAAGTATTTGCTGCAATAACGTCCTGCAATTTCAATTGTTTCCACATTCCTAACGTTACAGCTGCATGAAACATTTCAAGAACTGGAGCTGAAATGTTTCATAAAAAGTAACCATACATTAATACAGCAATGGATTCTGGAGCTGTAACGCATTCTTGTACAAATTCATTTCTAATACAAAATAAGTCTGACAATATTAAACAGAAGTAGAGAAAGGTGTTCCTGATGCATTGTGTAATAACTGAAATAAAATATTAATTTAAAGCTTATGTGCTACGTTGTAATTGCTAATGGTATATTAATTTCATGGTAAATGTTGAAACGTGCGGTGCTGCCTCAGGGGTAAGTGTTAATTGAGGCCAAATTAATGCAAAGATGTGATTTCCGCTGTGCACTTTGTTTGTGAATAAATCTAGGTTCACTCTCTCCCCCAAGCTACGGAGATGTAAGAAGTGGGGGGTTTAGGATATTTTATGCGATAGACATGCACTATAGCACCTCTCTTTATATGCTAATGTAAGGGTGGTGTGTACCATCTTGGTCTTTGAAATAAGTTAGGCTATGAAAAATGTTAAGGCACCTAGGAATTTTCTAGCATTACTCAAATATTTTAAAGCTTCCTCCAAATATCTAATATGATAGCCGGAGTTCATGTGATTCCTTTGCAAACTAGAACTAAGAATGTGAATGGGTGGTAAAGGCTTTGGATGGGAAACTCCTTCAAGGACAAGAACACATGTGATCAGTTCAGTAATTTTGTACAATTGTGCAGAAATTGTGCAGAAAATGTTGACCATACACTGAAGTGGACTGTTATCCAGATTATTAGCTTCAGGTGTTCCAGGGACAGGTACTGTTGGTGTTGCATGAGACTGATGAGGTTTTTGCGGGCTGCCAATGTTATGAAAACAGTCTAGAGAGGCATTTTTTTTTTAGTTTGGCATGACTGTGCCACTTAGTATGAAGCCAAGCTCATGAAGACATGGTTTGTTGAGTTTGGTTTGGAGATATTTGTGTGATGTGCACAGTGCCTTGACCTCAACCCAACTATACACTTTTGGAATGAAGGAATGAATGGAAGCTGATGATAAGCCAGGCCAGCTTCCGGTCAAACAGGTCAAAGCTGACCTCACAAATCTACTTTGAAATAAATGGCGAAATTCCACTAGAAAAACTCTAAATGGAAAGCCTTCCTTGTGGAAATCCCATGTGGATCCATGTGCTGATCCCTTGATTGCTGTAGGACACAATGATAAAGGAGCCGGTGGATGGATCTCCAAGGCACAGCAGGAAAGCAAGCCATATCTCTGCAAGACAGATGCACTGATTTTCTCCTGAACCATTCGGCATATTTGTAAACTCATAAGAAATCAATTTTAGAAGCATGGACCCGAACATGAGGAAAAAAGAATAGGTTCATATCCTATGTCAGCTCCATGTGCAGTTGCCAAATTGCTTTGTCCCTTAGTGATTTGGACAGCAGAATTAAACACCACAGGTCGCGAAACCACAATGTATAAACCCTGTTGTGGAAGATTAAAGATAGGAAGTTGCTGATTATGAAAAGCGCATTGTGCCACACAGAGTTACAAAAAGAAACTAGGAAAGTAGAACATATCACCTGGCTGGTTGCTGAGAGCTAATAGCACAACCGTTGTCAGTGCAGGCACGCACTAAACAAGCTCTGTCTCCCTGAAAACATAAAATCAGAACTCCAATTGATAATTCTAGCCATCTGGAGGATCCTGGACTCCTAGCTATGCATAGCAGGCATCCAGGAGTGGTAAACAGTTTTTTCCGCAGTTTGGAACATAGGCTTAGTGCCTTTGGGGAGTATCCAGGGACGGGAGAAGGGAGTAATGACTGTGTAGGTGTGCCAACCTTCCATCCTGGTAGGAGAGAGCATGGAGTGGAGGCCACATGGTGGATTAAGGAAGCCACCAGCCGAGTCTCTAAAAAGAGTTTTGTATTGTAAGCTTAAAATGTCATTGATCATTGACTGGGGATACCATAGTACCATGATATAGAGGTACCATGACACCATAGCACTTCCACATATTTTTTTTTATCTATGTGAATATATTTGAAAAGCAGACAGCCCATCTTTACTGTCAGAGTTTCTCAACCGGGGTTCCTTTAAAGGTTTCTAGGGGTTCTTGAGCAGTCTGTTCCTCTCAGGTCAGTGTAAGTGGCACCAATGATCTTTTTGGCCGATCTGTTAGGGTGACATTCTTCCCAATGGCCAGCAATGTAAGAGGAATTCTTCCCACTGGCCACCAAACTAATTTCTATGAGCTGTGGGTATAGTAGTTATAGCAGGGTTTCCATATTGACCTGAAAATTATTTCAGGGGTTCCCCCCATGTTAAAATGGTTGAGAAACACTGGGCAAGACAGCTTCGTATTGGAAACCTTTTGTATTGTGCTCCAAATAATAACTGGGACTGCTTTTTTCTGACTCTTTGTGATTGCCAACATCATTCTTTATTCTGTTTTTTTTTTTTCAGTCCCTTAATCATTCTATAACATTAGAAAATCCCACAAACCACAAAAAGAAGATAAAAAACATTTAAAAATAACTGTTGAAAAATAAGTGGTTTCGTTCCAACAGTGTTACCGCCATGAGAGTTGGTGACAGAATTAAAATGAATCCCTCCGACTGAAACTTATCCCGTCTTGCTTTAATTCATGCAATTTTCCCATTAATAACGTTATCTATTTAAAACATCCATTAACCCATCTCCGGCGCTCATTTTCAAGGCAAAAATCTAATATGTTTGGTAGGAAACCTTCCATAAAATTAACACTGTTGACTTTAATGGATGTCTCAAATAGAAGCTGCTAATAGGAGAGTGAAAATACACAAATTAAAAGCTGCTCATTATGTGTGACGTAACCTCTGAGCCAAACAAACACGGATACATTGAGTGGGATTTGTTCAGAATGTGGCTTCCTGCGGAGGCTCGGAGGCCTGGAAATGGCTTCTTCTAATATCTTATCACAGCAGCCAGTGTGGCAATCATGTAAAGTGCACCAACCCATAGCTATCACCTAGAAATCATTGGTTAAGCTCTGAATGTTTTAAAATGATAAATGGAGAAATCGGATTGGTTGATACTGATTGATTTTATTTAGCAATAGGCTTTTTATTATGCTTTGTTACCACAGTCAGTGCGACATAAATGTCAAATAAATTTGTGTCGGTATAATTGTGATAACTTTTACTCACACTGTTAGTGTCACTTTGGAATATTTCATACATTATTTATGTTTATTAAATTTACTATCAAGCTTTTAGTTAAAGGTCACTGGTATGAAGGAAGCAAAATGGAGAAAGATGGCGAGATACTCTACTTGGCTCTTCCATTGCCCAAGTTACATGTCCATCTAAAAGAGTAATCCCTCCATTAAAAAATATGGCAAGCACCACTTACCCTCTACAGAGTTACCCCCATGTTTTTCTATATTTTGTGTTGCTAGTCTCATATGGTTTGTATGATGTCTAGCCTAACCCACCACCAGATCAGAGATCTCTGCAGTCCCCCAACAAAACTTTGCCAGCAATAATTCCCCCTCCAATAACAAACTCTTTCCAACAAATATCTACCCTCGCTCTATTGGAACACTAGAACTCAAATTTAACATCTTCTACAGAGGGAGGTAAGTACTTACCTTGGCCATGTTATACGACCTATCGGAGCAAATATGGACATAGACTATGGCTGGACTGGGCTGACATGCAGAGGCAATAACAAAGTAGTTATGTGCTGGCTGATTTTAGAAAAAGACTACCCCTCACCAACATGATACAAGTATGCCAGCTTTGCCTACACCAGTAGATGGGGTTCAATGTTAAAGAAGACCTGAAATGGCCATGTCGTATGACTCATCAGAGCCTAGATGGAGTTTCTTGGAGCTTCAGCTGAATCGGAGGTTAGGGCTGATAAGGCGGTCATATAGACGGTCATATTGACATCGTGCTGTTTAGGGAGCAGACTACCCCTCCCCCACCATCACTGCCACCATAAAGTAATACCACTGTCACCCTCACTAGTAGATGGGGGTTGAATGGGGGGACCAAAATACCAAAAATACCTAAATGTATTTTTTAAACTTACCCGCAGGCCGAGGGCTAATTGTTGTATATTTGATCATCAACATTTTATTAATACCATTATAACAGCAATCTGTGCACCAATGAGCAGAAATATTGTTGGGGGTCTAGTACCCAATGCAGTCGGTACTTCTCTCTTAATTGCAGTCCCTGTGTTCCTCCAAGCAGGGGAGGGGTGTGTATTAACAAGCATCCTGTATGCATTGACTATGAACATTTGTACCTTCTTTGTTCTGAATTAGTAACAAATGAGTTTGCAGCAGATGTAATTAGGCATCCTGAGAAAATAAGCAGGACTGCAATAAGATAAAATTACTTTGTATGTAACTGTAGTTTGTCATCTGAAACCTAACAAGCTTGCCTATTTATTAAGGAGAAACCTCCATATACCTAATGGGGTATCCTATCTGTCAATAATCTGCAAGCATTCACTGTGCTGTCTTCTCCAATGGTGTGAAAGGTTAAACATGGTTCAATTGGCAATCCATAATTGCTTTTGGTGCTGCCCAATTGGAATGTAGCTTCCATGGGTTACTGTAATCTGCAGTTCTTATTGCTTTAGCTAATTGAAAAAAAAATGTTCTTATCCATCATATAGAATATCGTGTGGCTTCAGATGAGGACAAGTTGTGCAAATACATGGCCACCTGGTCAGCATGGTTGTTCTTCAAATCGTCTCTGCAAATGCGAGATTTTCTCATGACCGAACATCTTTTTTGGTGTAGCCATTACTGGTATGTCCGGCACCTCTTCCCACAGGACCAGCATGGTGATGTTATCTCCTTACCCCTTCTCTCTCTCACTTTTCCCCCCATCACTAACCCCTTCCCTCTGGTCTATCCAGCTTCGGTCTATGGTTCTCCCTCTCTGTTCTTTCTTTTGCTCCTTTCCTTAATTTTTTGTTTTTTCCTTCTCTCTATTTTTTGGTTTCAGCCGTGGTATTTTATCCTTTTCCAGGGTCAGGCGCCATTGGTGGGTTTTCCTTGATGTAGTGGCAGCATTCCTTACCCCTGGGTTCCCTTTTTTCTTTTTTTCCTGGTTTACTGCCACCCATCTTTGTGAGATGTGCACACTGTGCATATTGAGGTTGATTTTGCTTGCATTCCTAAAGTTGGACTTTAAAGTGGAGCTGATGTCCCACCTTGCAAATTTTCGATTCAGGTCGGTGGTTATTGCAGAAACGGACAGGTGATGGTACTTTTGCAATATCTGTTCTTACCTGCTTCAACACTGCCCAGCAGTCAAATTGTCAGGTTACCAGGTGCAGGGTGCAGGTGAACCTGGAAGATCCCAGGGGATTCTAGGCCAACAGGTCCCCCTGGGATCTCTTGCATAGCTGGGCAACCAATTGAGTGACCAGGCAATGCAGCAGGGATGCTCACTTGTTCCTTTGCTTTACTGCTGATCTTTGACACATAAGCACAGCCACAATTAGGATATCTGGATGGGTAGGTTGAATGGACAGTTCTGTCCCTTCTGCAATAACTGTTCTTACTTACATGTTCATCTCCCAGCTATCAAATTTTGCAGACATACATTGGATTCCAGGGAAAATCCACATTCCTGCCTTTCCATGGAATGAATGAACTCCCAGCCTGCACAAAAGTTATGTCATCCCAGCACGGGTAATCAAGATGGCCAACGAATGTGAGGAAGAAGAAAAGAAGATAGTTAGCGGTGCCCTGCAATATAATGGGCATAGGTGAGTAGCACAGGTTTGGTTCTGCTTTAAATTAAATTATTCTTATGTAGTTAATTAGTCAGGAAATAAGACATATGTCCATCAAGTTCAGCCACTAGGGAAATAAACATATCCCAGATAAAAACCCTATAGACTTTATTCTTTGTTACTTACTTTTCCTAAATAAACAGATTAAAATAAAACGATGTGGGACTTCTTTCTGTAGGTGCACCTTGTGTAGCACCTGCCCCCTCCCCCCTACAAAATTAAATCTACAGCCTAACAATTGAAATGAAAGAATATATCTTTAAAGTACACTTTGTCATACCCTGCTTGCATTTCAGTAGCGTCCCTTTTTTTCCTTTTTTCTGCCACACTATAAACTGCAACATAAAATTGTCCCCGCTTCACCAATTCCGTGACAGAATCAACCCATTTGACTAAAATCCTGCTTAATGAGTGCTTAGGGAAATAATTATCTCTGATTTAATATATCTTTCGGTTAGAAAACATTTGGCAGTTAAATTAAGATCCCTTGCAAGTTACTAATTACTAAAACGCTTTAGGGCGCAAACTGGATGTTGGACCATCTTTGTTATATCGGCAAACAACCCTATAACTACCGACCAAGCCGGATTGGTAATTATAATCAATATTAATAAAGGACCAGTAAACCTAGAACTTGTTGTTATATGAGATGAAAACAATTACTTGTCATGGTTCTAAGAGACGCTTTGATTAAGTATTAAAAGACCTAATGGGCCGGCAAGATTTTCACCCAAAACATTTTTATTTTTTATTTGTGTTTATTATATATTTTTGTTTATTTTGTCACAAAGAGAAATGACAATCTGTTTTGGTAATTTAAAATAATGTAAACAGTTTTCTGACCATTGATGGAATGTGAGAAAAAAAATGGCGGCTACAATGACTGATATCCTTCTGAAATGCTATTGGTGGGATGTTGGTGCAGAACAAGAATACTGATCAGGGTAGACATATGGAGGTGCAGGGTGTACAGCTGCACAAGGATCCCGGGCATTCCAGGGCCCCCCTGCTGTAGACATTTAACTTGAAAGAGGATCTCTTGCACATCTGAGCACACAGAAGGACCAGGCAATGCAGCTGAGCACAGAGCACATATTTCCATGCTTTGCTGTTGCTCTGTGAGATGCAAGCACAGCCACAATTAGCACATCTGGATGGGTAAGATGTGATGAAGTTGAACTAACCTGGAAAAAAATAGACTTACCTTTAATCCTGCGGGTCCCTTGATGGTGCTGGTCCTTCCTGGTAACCGCTCCCACATTGTCCCGGAATTCCTCTACATCTCAGCCTCGGACGCCGCCATCTTCGGTCTTCACTACCTTCTTCTTCCTCTGTCTTCTTGGCACGTCACCTGATCTCGCACTGTGCAGATGTGAAATCAGGTGACGTAGCCCGCAATAAAGGGGGAAAAAAAATTTAAAAAAATGCATTTACGTGAGTTTAGTATCTCTTTACCTTAATAGAAAAAATGCCACTTCTGTGAATGTCCCAGATTAGGGCATGTGCAGAAGGAGCACCCAGAGCCTCCCGAGATGAGTGACGTAGGTATCGCGCTCCCATTCAGTCTTGATCGCCGCGCGTTGCACTTATAGAATTAAAGAAATTAAAGAAATTAATAACATTTTCCCTTTACATATAAGGTTGTCTACCCTTTTGGCATGTAAAATAAAAATGTGCAGTTTAGTTACGCTTTAATACGTCTGGTTGTGCCTCTTTGTCGGTCAATGGTTGGCGGCAGTGGAAGCTGAGATACGGAGGTGAGTGAGACATGGGCGGGGCATAGGTGGAGGTGAGTGTTGGGATGGTTGTTGTGTAGGGGCAGGACATGGGAGGGGATAGCAGGAGGGTTTATGTCAGTTCTGCATGGAGCCCACAGTGGGCTATGTTGGCCAATCAGTGATGGTCACAACACTATATCTGCATTGTAATTTTGTGCCTCAGTAGTACAAATATTGAATCAGAATGACAGCCAGGCAGTACCAATTTTCCGAAGAAGAGGTCAGCTGATATTATTATTTTTTTATTTATAATGCCATTATTTTCCCTGTTGCTGCACAAAGTAGAATATAGACAACGAGGGGAACCATTAATACAAACATTTATTGATATACATTGCAATAGGAACATTTGGATTTGATTTGAAGGTGCAATAGAGATGAGACTATTGGGGGGCCCTGACCCTATGAACTTACAAACTAGATGGAAGTTTATATTAGGTTACAACTTATTCCTTTTACCAAGATCCTGGAAAATGCACTAGCACAGTACAGATGTATGGTCTTCATTTGAGACTGACAACCATTAGCCAATGGAGAACCTGACCACTACTCACCTTTACAACTGGCTTATGGCCTGGTATTTAAGTTGGTAACAGAAAGCCGGGTGATATACACTGCAGAAAGCAGCTGCTTGCTGTCTATAGTCAAAGCAGAACTTTCATTAAAAATAATAATACCACTTACCTTACTTTTGAAAAGCCATCAATCTCTCCAAGAGCGCAAGAGCGCAAAGTGCAAGAGTGATCACCCGATCTTGCACTGCCCAGGCGTCTTCCTAAAAATGTAAAAAAAAGTGCACGTGTGAGATTGTCACTATTTTTTTTACATTCCAGGAAAGACCATGATGATGAGAAGGAAGAGCATGGGCCCTCCCCAAAAAATGTTTTAAAAATTTTCATTATATAAAAGGAAAACCCATGCTTTATATAATGTTATACATGCAGTGATACGTCTGCTTTAAAGGGACCATCATTGATAAAACTTTATTATGAATTTGAATATTTAAAATCTAAATTTTTGGCGCAGTGCCACAGAAAGGACCTTGAACCAAACTGGGGAAAAAACTGAGGAGCACTCAGAGATTGTAAGCTCTTCGGGGCAGGGTCCTCTTCTCATGTGTCACTGTCTGTATTCGTCTGTCATTTGCATCTCCTATTTAATGTACAGCACTGCGTAATATGTTAGTGCTATATAAATCCTGTTTATTAATATTAATAATAATATTACAATCACATAAGAATTGTGACATCACTAGAAGGAGGGTGACATCATCAGAGGAATGTAGATGTCACCCTCAGCTAAGCTCTGCGTTGTATGCTGTGGGTTTGAGAGCAGACCTCTGCAGTGAGACTGCTCCTTCCATATCCTGGGACCTTCTGTACAGCATGCAGGCAGGAAGAGGCTTTTCTACCCAAGCTGTGGCTGCTTTGAAAGAAAATCATCGGTAAGTCTTTGTGCACCTTTAGATCATCTGATTCCAATGTTTAGCTTTTCAGAACTCCAGTCCCCCATCACTGATATCACATTTCATGTTGTATTCCAGACATCTCGATATACTTCAGCTATGGAGGGTGGAAGCTGTGCTGTAGATTCGGCTCCTGCCTAGGCTGCCCAGAAATTGTTGGCTCTGACTTGGCGGTAATACTGGGCATCTGTCCTAATATTGTCACATGTGTGATCCAACACCAACAAATGGCTACTTACATTATGTAGACACCGTGGGTGCAGAAGCTTTTATCAATGTGTAGAATGCAAATCTCATCAGGATTAAACAAAAAAACATAAACACATATGTCACAGTCAGGGCGAAATCTGCACTTCATTGATAAACACACAGATAAATAATATATATTGGAAATGATTGGGTCCATCCAATACTAGGATATGCAAAGTCCTGTAAGACAGCAGAGACAGGTAGATGAGTTTTCATTGCAAATAGCTTGGCCATTGCCCTGCCCCTGGACTGTGATTGGACAATAAAGGAGCAGCGGAGAGAGTTCATTCCCCTGCTTGCTCTGCCAACAGCCCTCTGTAACCTGATTGGTTCCTCTGCAAACTTTGATGACTGCTGATGATCAGCCTTTGATGAGGCTGATACAAAGTGAAATTCAGGTGCTTATACTAGCTGAATGTCAATTATTATATTTTTACATATCTGCACTAAGGGTTTATAATGTTGTCCATCCAGTGCAGAGATCTACAAACTCCTATTAGAAAGCAGACACAGGTTGTTGGCCCTATCCTGAGTTTTCTTTGCCTTTCTTTGTAGTTATGCAAACTGCTTTGTCAACTCCCCGCCCCAGGCTGTGATTGGCCAATGAAGGAGAAGCAGATGGATAAAGTCATTTGTCTGCTTATTTTGCTCTTTGTTACCTGATTGGCTCGTAGGCTGTCCCTGCATCTTACAATGTGAGCTTTCCTGCTCAGGGTATTCTGCAAGGCCGATACCAAGTCAGATTCAGATACTTTCACTACATATAAAAATACAATTAAATATATCTTTTAAAATAGACAACTGCATTAATTATTGTTTTGATATCTGAATGGAGCTCCCCATTAACAATTCAATTAGCAAAAAATACCGCCCAACGCAATTGGTTAATTGCTGCAACTTAGATAGGTCAACCATGCAACGGCAGCCTTTCTACCACCCACAATCACAATTACGGAGAACAAAGGAGTCACAGCTCCGCCCCCTGAGTTCCCTTATGGAATTTTTGTTTTGCCCGCAATTATTTTTTTATACTTCCAAGACAAAAGCCATTGTGTCCATCTATGAATAATTCCAAATGTGAGGAGCCGCAGCTTCTGCTATTCGTAGAGGTGATGTTACATCTCTGGGTTAATAAGATTTCTGCCCAGGAGTTGAATTAATTGTCAATGATTTAGATTACTTTGAGGAAAAAAGTCTTATGGCTGTGAAATATGGAAGAGGAGATGGGAAAGATGAGAAAGCAGAGAGAACAGAGAGCTGGGTGAGAGAAACGTTAATACTGGAGGGATTCCAGGCTAATTATAGGCTGTACAGCACCATTTTAATTCTAGAGAGAACGGGGACAATGGACGACTATTTATAACGTGGAAATGGGAAAAAATAACTTTCCTGTGATCACTGTGATTTGGAAAAAGAAGAGATTGTTCGTCTCACTGGCAATGATTACGTCTGTTTTATCTTCAAGTATTTGTAACTTTTTATTTGCTGCCTTTGGGTCCGTCGAAGGTCTTCTTCTGGACTCCAAACCTCCCATCAAATATTCATCTTCTGCCCAATACAAATCCATCCCATGAACATGTGTGAAATGTAAAAGATGCAACAAATTAGCTATATCAGTGCCATCTATACCTACTACCTGGTCCCGGTGTTGTGGGGAGTATTTGGAATCTGAAATCCCCCTTTAAAAAGGTACTCACACCATGGGGAATGAGTACAGGGGTACAAAGTACCAGGTTTTGGGGAAGAGGCCCTCTCCCAAAGGGATGCTCTTGCCACCCTTAAGCATGGACGGGTCTGTTTTTTTTCCAAAAAAGGGGGGCTACACACTCCTCTTTCTCTTTGGGACCTTTTTGATAGATTAAAAATGGGCACACTTGCTTGATTCCTCAATTGCTATGCAGAAAGGTCCTGGGCCTTTTAGAAGGGAAGACTCCAATTGTGTTGATATGATTCATCAAAGCTTACGGAATATCTGGTGGTTTCTACATTTCCAGTGGTGTTATTGTTTTGGAGACAGTTTTCCCTGGTGGTGTGCCCTGTGTTATACAGCAACCTATGTTATCCTTTGAAAATAAGAAAATGTAAAAGTATGTGCAGAAGTTATATTTTATATTTTCCTCCCTAAATTATATTGGGTTTGATGTTATGTGTATACTTATTATAGTGTTCCATATATGTTTCTTTGTTCAGACCCTATTTCATTCTTGAAGAAGCAGCCTAAGTTCTGCGAAACGCGTTAAATGAATACAAATTCTCATTAGTGAAAACTTTTTCCAAACGGATATTTCTAGTGGGCTTACTAGTCGAAGGAATGTCTTTTGTATCATGACCATGTTGGATGTTGTATATTATTTGTATTATCACTTACATTTTATTCTTATGTAAAAATAAATATGTACTTTTTAATATCTTATCGGTTTTGCCTAAAAAAAGTCCCGTTTCTTTATCTGTTTGCTTTCATATAATATAGGGACATGGCATTATGAATCGTTTATGTATGTTAGGGGTCTATTTTCCTATATTGAGAGTTTAGAGTGAGTTATCCCTGTTGTATGCGGGTCTTCTCCTGCTTTTATTGTGATACTAAAGAAGAAAAACAAAAAAGCTTGCTTCAAATGTAACCTTCCACATATGGCCCCTGGGCCCTTTTATTTTGGACACCACTATGTGAGAGCATTGCAATAAACAACAGAATAGATATACGCATGTTTATATATTCCATTCCTTATATATTTTTACCTAAAACCCTCCACTTTGTGATCAACAGTAAATACATCTGTATAAAAACTTCCGTAATGTGGGTTGATTGCCGTGGGTGCACCTAACAAAAGCCGTCTCTGAGCGGTGTGCCGGCTCTTGTATGGCACAATCACTCTCAGCAATTGAATGGCATCACTAGCTCAGCGCTTGAAGTTGTTTTGTGCTATTCTCCGGTCCCATACATTATGCATGTCCCACTACTTACCTTTAGACAAACATGCAAATATTACACGTTCCTTGTACATGGAGAACACGACTTCAGTTGCTTTACAGCTGGATTTTTTTTTTGAACACTTTATTACTTCTTTCTGTTAGTCATTGCTGCCCTAATACATATTCAAACATTTGCTGTGCACTGTAAGTCGTTCAGATGTTTTTCTGCTGGCTGTATACTAGATAGGATCTAATAATAGTACCTGGAATAATACCAGAATCTTCTGTCCCTTGTAAGTAAACTGAAAAATCAACATAATATGTATTCTGCATTGTATTATTGCAAAATATGGTGTCTCAGTTGTATTTCCAAGAAAAGATCTGGGTTAGCTTGGCCATTACCCTGTGTTTTATTAGATCATGCTACCCTTTGGATTTGTGCTACTCTTGAAGTGGGTCATGTGCAGTGACATCATTGGTCACCAGTGTCTGGCCAGTGCTACCCATCGTATATGTGCTACCCTTAAAGTTGGCATGCGCTTTGTCGTCATCTCCTCAAGGCTACCCCTAGGATCTGTGCTACCCTTGAAATGTGCCTACTTACTGCTACCCTCCAAGATTTGTACTACCTTTGAAGTAGGCATGTGCATTGACATTGTTGGTAACACAAAACTATGCTGCCTAACAACTCCTTGTGTTACATTCTTTGTATCTCATAAACTGTATGCTTTATGGAGAAGACATTTTTCACGGTACAGAGGACCCTTATGGCTATTTGTGCCCCAAATTCCAAGAAGATTCAAAATATAGACTCACAAGTTCAAAAACATAAAAAAATAGATCTTTTCTTACTTAGGAAGGGAGTGGCTATTTCAAGCCATGAGCACCCCAGTGGCTCCAAATTGAACATCTAAGTCACCCAACCCTGGGGCTCAATTTAGTAGTTCTGGTCTTAATATAACACTCCCTATGTAAGATTTTCTACTCACACCACTATGTGGCACTGTGTCCACATGTATAGTGCGTGGCAAACTCTTGTTATCTGAGACATTGCCCCTGATTCATCATTGAAATCCGCGATCGCTGGAAGCGCGAAAGTACGCGCGACCAGCGATCGCGGGTTATCGCGGTCCGGACTCGAGTATGCGCGTACACCCGCCTCACTACCAGCCGGATTCCAGCCTTCACAATAGGGAGCGCGAATCTGCCAATTTTATCCGAGTTTGTTATACACTTTACACAAGGACACAGTGTCATCTGCTGGCTGGCAACAATACTGCACAAACATTTTTAGTGACCCATCTTAAGCACCCTAAAAGTATGAATGCTTCTTTGTGCAACCACAGAACAGACTTTTAAAAATTGTTTTATAAATAACTTATCATGGATGTATTCATTCGTTTATCATTTTATTGCTATTTTCATTGATTACTGTTTTGAATGTTAATAATGAATGACACACTTTGTGCTCTGGGTTTATACTTGAGTCAGTTTTCCTGTCCCATCAGGTAAAAGTAGGTTCTGTGGTTTACATGTTATTCGGTTTATATTCGAGTTTATATGCATATATGGTCAATACGTGTATTGATTGTTTATGATTTTTTTTTTTTATAAACTACTATCACATTTTTTATAGTAGCAACTCTTTAAGACAAGGTGAGCACGGACAGAAAATAATTCTAGGTTTAGGAGATCCAATAATTTGTAACCAGAATACAAATAACTTTTATTTAGAGAAAAAAAGCAGCTCTGCAGATACAAACTATGTGATTTTTTTTTTCTTAATTTTTTAAGTTTTTTTTTTATCTTCAATTTCTTACCTTTAGTTATTTCGACAGCCTTTCATTTTGAAACAATATCTTGCTTCCTAATTAAACCGGAATTTTGATTTACTAAAAGATTTGCTTGTGCATAGCCGGTTTTTGACACAACAAATTCTATGAGCGTTTTGCAGGCATTAGAAATAAACAGCCGAGGCTCCCAGAGGTAACATTGTACGAGCAGAATGGGAAATAGCTAGATGCATTATATTTGATGAATTGTAATTTGTAATAACAGACACGCATGACAAGTAAATTATGCTATTCGTGTATTTGTCTTGATGAATTGTAAATTATTGTAGTAGCATTTATGGTTATTTAAGCTGTTTTTCTTCCAATGCAGATGCGGTAGCCGCACCGGGTTATTAATGACTAGATTAGTAAAAATGAAATAGGTAACTAATTAGATACAAGAGACAAGTACGATGATGTGGAAGTTTTTGTGTTGCCCGGTCACTGATTCATCTTCTGTGAAAACATTTCTGCACTCTCAGTTCTTCTCGTTGGAGCAATCACGGTGGTTCCTGCATGGGAGTATCATAGGAACCAATCAAAAAGTTCACTGTCCCAAGCCCAGCAAATAGCTTTTTCATAAAGAGTAGAAAAAGTGCATTTGTATTTGGGGTAAATATAAATTTTACATCATTTACATATTTCAATTTACATTTTTGAATTTTAGTATCTTTTTTTTGCTAATCCCCAATGCCCTGGCCACTGCAATTACTCTTTACCATGTAAAAAATGGTCTCCCATTGACTAAGATGCAATTCATAATTTTAATTTGACAAATATATGTTATGAGTGTGGTCACTATAGGTTGAAATGAATTTTTGCCGGTCATCTATTTTTTTCATTCATCAATTCTGGCTTATCTCTGTTGCCCCTCACCCCAATACCATTCCAGTTGTAATTACATTCTGATATACTGTAGCTATACTGAAATCACAACATTTGCTCAATGTACTGTAATCACAATCTGTGCTGTGGGACATTTCATCTTTTAGCAGGGATAGCTGATGACAATTGTGTAAGAATAGGCTTCTACCAAATTTTTGGATTTTTTTTATACTTCCGGTTTTGTCTCTGGGTCAGGAAATGAAGGCAATGCCCCCACTGGCAATTCAATTTTGGCTGTGATATTTTTTTGCAATGTATCAAAATCTTTGTTGTTGTTTTGTAAATCTTTTGAGTTATAGAACTGCTGAGAGTTTTTTTTTTATTGTGTTTATTGATTCACTTTCCCTATTGGATTGATGTCTACTATAGTTAAAACCCAAAAGAAAAATCCAATGCAGAGGTGGCTAGCAGAACTGGAAAAAAAAAGGAAATCTAATGGGGAAAAATTTGGGAAAAATTTTGGACATGTCCCTTGTCCCTAAACACTTATCCATTTTTTTCTGCTTTCAACACATGGTTTGCTGGATCGCCCTCGTTCACTGATAAAAGTATAATAAAAAATAATAATGAATCAGGCCCAATATCTTCAAAAACTGATTGTTCTTCTGCTGCCTAATAAATCTTGTCAGGGTCCATTGGCTGATTGGTGTACTGTATATATCCCAAGGGACCTCTTTCTCTAGAAAGGGTGAAGACCCGATCTTTCTTTTCCCTCATTTTGACATTTTATTTCCATTGGATAATAATGCTCACGCTTCATGTGCATGCGTTGTGGCTTGGACATCCATGTATACTGTATGCTATAACTATGGCAATACATACGTACTATAAAATCTGCAATATGAATGACAATTCTGTGCAATGCCTTTATTCATTATATTGATTTACATATTATTTTTTTTTTTTTTTGCTTCACAGTAATTTTCTGGTATGCCTGCAGATTGTGACCTTTGACATTTCTGGTAAATTCTATTCCTTTAATTTTATTACACTGTCTGACATTATATTTTTTCTCATATTTCACGTCAAAAAGGTACCATCTTTCCCATCAACCTCGGTAATCGTGAATATATTCTGTTCCACGTTCAAAAAAAATAACATTATGCTCAACTCAATAAGGATGGTTAAGTTGATCTTTATGCATGGGATTGTAAATGTGATATTTGCTTCAAATTCAATGAATTTAAACAGCCAAATATTCCCACATGCACGCTATGAAAACGACATTACAACCTGTCAGAAACAAAAGAACATTTATTTTCTAACCAGATACATGTCCAAATTGGTTCCAGTCTGGATTGTCAGAATCCATTTCTACACAAATAAGGTGCCGTCTCTCGCGGTCTGTTCATTATTCCAGAATGGCTTGTAGGGATTTTGGCCAGATAATTTTACAACAAAGTCCACCAAATCTATAAAGGAATAAAGATCCAGCATTGAGCAAATGGCAACAAGAAGTTTGAATTGGCTCAACATTTGGTGTGGCTTTTAAAAAGTTCTGCCTCTAAAGCTTGCACTACAATGCACTATTGGAGGCACCATGAATGCGCTTTATATGCAGAACTGGGTACGTAACTAAAAAAACAGTGGGCCCCAAGAAGAATTTGGATGCCCACAGAATTCAAGCCGACTATGCATACCTAAGCAGATTCAAAATAGTCCAAAGGCAGGTCAGATTATACCATAGAACAGGATTTGGGATAACAGTACACCCAATGAGGACCTTTAGGAAGTATATGGCTAAATAAAAGTTACCTTTTATGTCCATGTGCTTCATCCAATCATAATATAATTGTTTGTAAAAGACTTTAGGTGAGAGGCAGGCTGTTGGTAATAAAGTTCAAGTTACTTACAAAAGGTTGGCATGCATCAATGCTAATGTTAGATCCACCAGGGCTGGTATTCTCCACACAGCTTCATATCAGGATGATAGGTCAAAAGCAGAATCAATGCCCTTCTCAGCAACTTACTACATGGTGTTGCCTTCTGCAAGTTCCTCACTAAGAACCCAAAGCCATTAGGTACCAATTGTGGGTTCTTAAGAAGTGACACAGCAAGCAGAGCAAGGTTAAGTCCAGGTAAAAAATCCTAGCACATATTGTGTGTTCACTGAAGCTAAAAAATGCTGTGACATATTGTTGGGGCAAAGGCTGGAGCTTCTTCTTGGAGATTTTTTTAAGTTGTATGTGTCACATACATAGGTCAGAATCCACTAGAAGCACACTAGGCCGGGCAGTGAGTACTCAATGACATAGCTTAAGAAAGGTGGGTCAAGAAACAAAGTCCAAGGCAACCCAACTGTTCTCCAAAGCAGCCTGTAAAGTTGTCACACTTACCACTTCCTCACTAAAGCACAGGCATCTCTCTCCTATGCCTACCGGCATAGGCATGCCTTTGTTTCCAAACTTTATCAATTCCGTCCAATCCGCTGGCCAATCAGAAAATAGACTCTTGACCAGCCCTGGCTATTTAGCTATCTCAGACACAACAGTCAGTGTTCATGCAACGTGTCTCCATTGTGCAGAGCCCGTAGTTCTGTAATCTAGTTCCTGTACACCGGCTGCCTAATCCAGTGTTTCCTCTGTCATGTTCCTGCTTTAACCCATCGTTGTCTAGTCTGTTGGTTCCCAGCCAACTTCCCTGTGCTGTTCCAGTGTTCCTGTCTCTCTGTGGATATCCCTGGGTCACCTGTGCCTCCCGTTGCTTCCAGTGTCTCCT
>NC_092859.1:156999505-157017702 GCF_032062135.1 Pyxicephalus adspersus
GATCCCAGGCAAATGACCCCTGGCGTGTGACATCTCTTGCTTGCTGCCTGCCTCGACCCTGGCTTTCCTAGACTATCCTTCTGGTTTGTGTTTTGGTATTGTGTTGTGCCCATCTTGGACCGCAACTTGGCAGTAACCAGCAGTGCAACATCCCCACCATCAGAGGCTCTAGTTACTGGAGAAAACCTGGTTACTGCTTAGACTCTGCGCCATGGCCCTTCTCAGGGCTCACATTACCTCAATGCAAGCTGTAGCGTCCCCTAGTGGTCTTGTCTGTCCGTAAATGACAAAAGGATGATGGACTTTGGTGTGGACAGCTTATAGTTTGTGGCTCACGGGAACAGGGGAAAGGGAAGTAGAATCATGTCTTCTCATAGTAAATGGAGAAAACAATAGAGTGTTGTTTTGCAAGGAGAAGACCTAGAAAAAGGTTGAAGATAGTGCCTGATCATGGAGATGATAAGGAGAGATTGTGGTCCCCAGTAGAACATATTCTATTGAATAGTATTTGCTTGGATTTAAAGTTGATCTTTTGGTTTCAAAAGGCAACCCTATACCTGAAGCATACAGATTACCATGTGGGACCTGGGCTGCATACTCATTCTGTGCCAATAATAATATTATTAAAATATATATATATATATATATATATATATATATATATATAATATTATAATATAAATTAAAGCCTGAGGATGAGAAAAGCAAGTTGTATATTAAAGAACCAGGTTAGCAATTGCAGGTTACATTGTCTCGCAGTGATAGGTCCTCTTTAAAAACTATGTTTCCTGGAAAGCTAGAATGGTCATTACAATACTGGTAGCAATTTCTACACTTGCAACCAAAGCTGGTGATTTCAGTTTAGTATAAATCATATTTTATATACAGAAGGGCAGATGTAATGCACATTTCTGTTTGTCAGTTCTAAAGGCCGTTGAGAGTTGCCGTGCAATTAAGCAGTGAATACCCTTTGAATGGATAGTACTTATCCCTGTCCACAGCATTGCTTATGGTGGAGTGATTGCTGAATGGTGTTTCAGGTGGGAGGTTGTTAAATTCAGAAAGGTCCTCATGATGATACTCAAGAGCTACTCGGCAGCATTTTAAGAATTTCCTTTTCCTCCTTACAATTTTATAAAGTGGACACGATGCCACACTAACATCTTTCATCTAATCAGCTTATACTGTAATATTGGCATGATTTTTGTCAGACAAATGCTCGACGGTTGCATGTTCTATAATGAGAGAGAAGGATTTTTTTCTCCAAGTTTCAACAGTGTTAAAGTAATTCTAATAAGTATTCAGTTTTAAGGAACACAACTATTATACTATAAAATAAATAATATAAAGGCCTATTTCTGGCAAAGCTTTCCATGAAAATTTCTGGAAAATGTGTCTGGTAAAGCATACCTCCTCCATGTAAAGTCCACTTTTTTCACATTATGCTGACCTCTTTCATGTCATTTCCACCCCTCCCATGTAAAGCTGACCTTTGCCATGTAAGGTCCACCACTTCTATTTAAAGTAGCCTATTTTATGTTTTTTTTCTATGCTTTTTTCATAGCTTTTCTATGTAAAGCCTACGTCTTTCATGACAGTTGACGTCCATGTAAGGTCCACCTCCTCCATGGTCTTCCATCTAAAGTCCACCTTTTACATATAAAGCACACCTTTTCCATGTAACTCTAATGAGCTGGGGTTTTCCATCATATGAATTACCATAAGGTTATTCATATTGGCCCATGTTTACTAAGGATGGGTACATGTTTGCATCATTGCATGCTGGATGGTGTTACCTAAGGACCCTTATACCAGCAAAAAGTATAAATATTCCAATTTTTATAACGTTTTTCACATGCTTCTCTCAACCAATAGAAAAGTATTTGGCACATCAGAAAATTTTGCAAAATCACAGGTTATTGCAAATTAGTGTATCCTGCCAGTCACTTATGAAGCAAACCACTCAAGCTCCCATCTTAGCTAGCAGAAAAATAGTATGAAATATGATAACATGGGTTGTTGAATTTATTCAATCTGAATAAATAAACCCATAAAAGTATTTTAGTAGGTACCTAGATTCAAACCATGTGCATTGAGTTGAGCCCATGTTAGGGGACTTGCATTGACATTGGATTTTGTATTGTATTACAATGTGCTGTAATGCTCAGCAGCACATTGGGGTGCACTGAAATACAATATGTCTTATTTTCATCAAACACACATCAATGCAGTTTGTTGTGTGAAGTGGGCCTATTGACAAGATGTTTTATATGATTATTAGGTTGGGACTGCATGGGGTCTTCAATGGGTCTGTGCAGGGCCCATTTTAGGGTAGGCCACACTGGGCATGTTGCTCATAACCCCCACCTTCTCCAAGATCCCAGATGACTAAATTGCAGGGTGTGCAGAGAGCGGGGATGTGGGGCATTTGGGGCACCACCTTCATATTTGCCCAGGCCCCTATTTTTTCCCAAAATATCCCTGGGTCTGTGATAGGCCTTCATTGAGCAACACTTTCCAATGCAGCTCAAATGACATAATGTGAATGAGCCTTGAAAATGCTTTAAACCCATGCAGTAAATATTTTACTCTCCAAGCCAATGTTTTTCTTTCCATCAAAGAACCTATTTCTGCATGAAATGTGAAATCTTCATAGATGTGTTGTCTTGACAGATGATCAAAGGAAATGTGTTCAGATGAAAAGGAAGTGTCTGGGCCATATCTTGTTGACCCGCTGTTGACAGTGAAAGGTGAAACTTTGTGGTGGGCTTGTTAGCCAATTAGGAAAGGGTATCTGCTGGCTCAAGGTCATGTGCTAATAAGCGCTCTGTATCTTTTTTATCTAGAAGCCATGAAACAGCACAGAAGCTGAAAATAAAAAAGGGTATAATTAAACGTAAAAAAGAGACAAAGCCCAATTAATCATGTTAATTAAATCTAAAAGCCACCTCCTATGTTCTCTGTGTCACATTTTATTTACAGGACGCTCTGTCCTAGTTTCACAGTGTCACTTTGACTCAGCCTCTTCAGAGAGATCATAGTCCAGAGACAGATACTGTTTGATCTCCAAGATTAGAACAATATCAGCTTCTGGAGAGTTTTTGCCAGTGACAGAGAAGGATTTCACATCTAACATGGAGCATGGCTTGCATGCTAAAACCCAAAGAAGAGATTTTTTAAAAAATGGTGACTGTTTGAAATGCTTTTCTTGTTCCAAGCTAGACCAATGGGGCAAGACACAAATGTGGACTTAGTATAATCATATCATCATTGTGTCTTGGACACTATCGCCTTTCCTTCATCATTGGCCTTTATATTCCAATCTTCAAGTCCTAGTACAGATCAACTGCCATTTTTCTTTGTGATAGCCAAGTCCAATCCATTTTCAGTGTTTCACGACCAGGGGTTGCTAGGGGTTCCTTAAACAATAACCCTGGATCTAATTCTCAGGTCAGTTTAACTGATACCAATGATCTTTTTGACCACCTGCAATGGTGGGCTTCTTCCCCTTTTCCAACAATGTAGGAGGCATTTATTCTACTGTTCACTACATTAATCTACTGTGAGCTTTGGATATAGTAACTATAGCCAGGGGTTCTCTTAAAGTTATTTGGTAGTCTCTTGGTTGGATGACCCAAAACATGGCAAGTGTTTGTCTGTTATGCTGCCCTTCTGGGGTGGGGAAGGGGTAAACCATTGGACAGAAGGGAGCTCTTGATTCCCTGATTATGTGTACACATGATATGACATGTTTATTTTGATTGATATTTTTAAACATGTCCATATCTGATGAAGGAGCCAAACTGATAGCTTGTGGTTGACTGTTGAACTCCCTTTGGATCTGATCATTTTTTATCATCATTAGATGGATGAAGGGTTTGGAGGTAATATCTGGCTTATGTGTACTAGACATAAATAGGTATCTCAGCAATGGTCATTAAAAGACAATGTGTTTTTGAAGGAAATTAACTTAAAGTAGCATATCTTAGGTGGCCATAAAGGCATCTTCTAGCTATAAAGACGTGGGATGAGTTATTAGCAATATTTTTTCATGTTTCATTTGCATGCCAGAAACATTCATTAAGATATTCATTACATGCCAATGAGATGAGATCTCCCCTGGCAATGCTTTCTGGTACCATCTTGGTTCAGGCATCATTCATAGTTACCATCCACCTCTTGGACTCCTGGACCTGCTTATTAGTGAATTAACTTATTCTGATGATAACTGTCTATTATATTTCTTTTTTTCTCCATGAAGGTGCTACAGAAGAACTTTGTTTTCAATTTACTCCTAAGGTTTCCTTTTAACGTCATTCCAGCTCAATGTCTATGGCTATAGCATTGACACTAATAAGTGTTAATGTTTTCATCTATACAGCAGATTTTCTTATTACCATCTAGGGGATATAAATCCGGAAAAATAAAAAGGGAATGTGGACAACATGTCTTTTAAAGGCTAGTGCAATAAGAATTTCCCTTTGTTATTGAGTCTGACAACAGTAATTACTCCCCTAGCGTTACTCCTAAGAGAAGTCTGAGGATGTATTTACAGCAGCCAATGTGCAGGAATGGGGAATGGACATCACTGAGAGTCGGCAGGAAAATCTTATCTCGTGTGCATGGGGATCAGCACGCTGCTCTACATACTCACACCTATATATATTATATACGTCTACCTCTACTCTGCATGGTAAGCAACCAAGAAAAGACAATAAATCAATATAAAACGATGAATACACTTGCACGCTTGTACACTTGCTACAGTGTCAACACTAAAGCAAAAAATATGTAAGCTACTTGTTGGGGGCCTAAAGGGAAAAATAAAAAAGTCTTCAAATAGGAGCGGATTGTTGTCTTGTTCCCAGAGGCATTATTATTGAATCCCTTTCTACAAGTTCTACCCACCCAATGTAATGGGATTATTTTAGAAAAAAAAGAACAAATGATATTTCTCAGTGGCACGTGTGCCCCCTTATCATTTTGTTGCTATATATTATTACATTAACTTTTTTGGGGGTATGGAGTTTGTCAGAACTACTGAAGAAAAATATTCGGGGGGTGCTTATTTGAGAAGATTGCAAAATTAGGATGTCCTGATTCCTCTATATAGATAGAATTGTGGGGTCACCATCACTAGAGGGGTCACCAGCAGGAGGAAGGAGGTCCTGATTTAAAGGACTAGCATCAAAATGGTGAAAGATCTGATGGGGAGACAGAAGGAAAGAAGGGAACTGTGAGTTTCCCTAAAACCTTTGTATACATGAAGGGTGTAAATAAGGTCCAGGAGGGCAGTATTTTCCATTTTTAATTGTCTGCACTCTCTATATCACCCCATCACAAAACCTTTACAAATCAGCTTGTATTATTATTGCCTGTAGATGAGATACTCTGCCAATTCATGCCAAGCAACATCACAAGAGCTGCCACACTGCATGTGGTCATCAGGCGGCAACAAGCAGCTGGTGGAATATGGCAGAAAACGTTTTGGCTGTCAGGAGCACAGAATGCATGCTGCGTACCAGTAAACCTCATACTACACATCAGTGTCTATACCTGATAACAAAGTGATGCAAATGAAGACTTGCGGTGTAGATTTACCCAGATTTTTAAGTCATTGATCTTCAGTAAAAATTGAATTAGACCTGGGGCATTTTATTGGCCAGAAAAAGCTGATCCCTACTGAAGGACTAGAGATGTCAGTGTTATTGTACTTGCAGGTTTCAATGTTACTGCAGGTCAGGTCCGTGTTAGGCACATGTGTAAAGCACATTCTTTATTGGGTCACTTGTCACAAACACATGGCAGACTGATCTCCCATCTGCAATGAGTACCAATGTACGGGGGCAGTTTGTCACTTCGTTTTAATGTAAAGGTTCATTTCTTCAACCAATAACATAATAAGAGTTTATTTATAACTTCAGTAGTAGTATGAAGTGGTCCATTTACAAGGACAGATATTAGCAATGGCTTTGAGCACTGGTGCGCCATTTCATTGAAAGTCAGAGGCTCCTCAAATATTGCGGTTTATGTACACAGCCCAGTGTTTCTCAACCAGGGTTCTTCCAGAGGTTACTAGCGAGCCATGAGCACCTTGGACCTCTCAGGTCAGTTACTACTGACACTAATGATCTTTTGGGATGTAAGATCCATTCTTCCAATTGAGCATCACTCCAATGTACTGTAAGCTGTGGATATACTAATCATTTCAGGGGTTCCCTTAGATCTGAAAGTAATGTCAAGGCTTCCCCCATCCAAAAAAGGCTGATATAGACTCATGAAAAGAATATATCACTAATTTATTAAATGGGGTGAAGGTAAACTGATTTACGCCACCCAATAATGTGCAATAATTTTTTTTTCTTTTATATTCCTTGCACATAATTGGGAATTCTTTTCAAATCACATTCACTAAGCTAAATGGAAAATCTCCTGCAAGAGAATAATTTACCTTGCTAACAGAACAGCCTTCATCTCCTAATAACCCAACCCCACTGACTCTACGTTTTCACGCCTGAATGCACACATGGTACCACATACATGACCTTTTCTATAGTTTTATTAAAAAGTTGCCAGAGATGGCAATGACATTATGCATCAAAGTTCACATCAGGTGACTGCAAACTTCTGTGATTATCGATTCATGATTATGCATGTGAGGAAAAGGTGACATGAATATTAAGGAGCGAGTCTCAGAATATATGTGCCTAATGCTTTACAGTGCAATTAAAATAATAGATGTCAATATTTATTCCTCCTTTAACTCATTGTAATTACTTATCTGTTGACGGGAAAAATATGAACTAATTATGAAGAAATGTCCAGCCATTACATGAATACATTGTGATTTTATTCTCATTCTCCTATAAGGCACGGAGATATTTAGCTGGAAACAAGCAATTATGCAAGTGAGGGATGGGGGGGCTGACTTTAATGGAAAGAGATTTTATTTAAGTTCATTTTACTGGTTAGCAAGGCTGGATGTTGGGAATTTTGTATTATGTTGTTGTCATTATTTGATGGATATAGATTGACTGAGCAGTTGCCATTTTGTTTTTGTGCTGATATTAATAGATTTGAGTACCAGAGTTGGGTTTTTATCACTGTAGCCTGTAAGCATTTGCTGGTTGGTGCCCAATGCAATATCCTCTGCCAAGAACACCTGCTTTGTCCTTGCTCTAGTTGTAATCTAGCTTAGTATATGACGTCTGAATAGGATGATTGTCAGCAGCCACCACTGGTGGTGTACTCAACGCTCCATATGGTGGGTGTTCCTCTCCTCATTCCTACATGCCTCCCCCAGGTTGAACGACCTCCTATGTTTGGCCTCTGTCTTGTTCTGTATCAACTAAAAGCTCTCCTAAATCCTTGGACAATCCAATTGGATCTTCTCTTTCCATGGATTACCCCTTACCTTGTATTTGCCTATCAGCCCCTGGGGCCTAATCATTTCTTTGAGTATTCCACTGTACCTGTCTCCCTGGGGTTTCCTGATTGTCTGCCAATCCTTGCTATCCCCAGTCCTTATCCCTTTCGTACTTAAGTGCTGGAGCCAACCAAGTGCTAGGATGGTGAAACTAACCTCCCCAGGCTGAAAAGGCAAAGGCTAGATTGGAGAATTAGAGTTGGGGCAAAGCAGTGGCACTCAATCAGAGACACTTATATTAAATTGCTGTATAACTACTGATGACAGGGTGATGATGTGGACATTATACAGACGCCTCTTTTCATCCACTACCTCTAGAGACAGGCCCATATATTTAAATGGTGAATGGGATGTTGAGTGCACATAGTTTCATGTCAGTTACTGTGTGCTTGTGCTTGCATTTTCAAGGGTATTCTTGCTCCGATGTTAAAGATCTACCTTTCTCTAAGATGGCAGCCAATGTTCATGAGAAATCCCAGTAATATCAGAAATACCATCATTAGGAGTGTACAAGCGGAACCTGGGTTGGTGTGACAGTGCCGTGTCATGGAGCTTTCTGTATCAGTTTTGGGTCCAATGCCTCCTAAAAGGTGTGCCAAAACTGCTGAAACTGGAACTCCCAGAGCTAAAAGTGGTGCTAAAGGTGGTTTAAAGCAGGTTTGGCACAGATGCTAAATTATTCTAATTGCTTGGTTTAGAAAATAAGCTATTTTATATATTAGCAGCATTTTCCATCAAAAACTGCAAAGGTTATTATTAGAAATGTAGACAGCTCTACCATTAAATAATATGGAATCATTTTAAGACTGCTTCGGCTTGATGCACGTTGCACATCATTCCTCTTGGCAATGATTTATTAATGATGTTATGGATTTACATGGTCCATTCTTGTAGATTTTGTTTTAGAAATATTATAATTCTTTTATGTTGTTGTCCATAGGCCTCCTAGGTTTCAGCTTGGGGCCCTTTCAGGTCACCTCTCCAACCAGCATGTAACTCACAACCAAAGTTCACAATCTATTTGTTGGTTGTAATTATGCCATTACATAAACAGGCTAGAAATTATTCCAAAGCTTTATAAATAATTGATAATCAGAGCTTCAGTAAGCAAGGAGATGTGCCTGACAAGGAGACATATCTGCCTTGAATGATAAACACATTTTATTGGGAAAACTAGAGTCACATTTGTCTGATGTGGCAAGGTGGTGCCCACAGATGGTGGCACTGTGCTAAAAGCCAGGGAGACAGCGACAGCATCTTAAATGCCCGGTCATTAACTCCCATCTAACACTTAACAGGTGCAGATGTTGCAAAGCAGACGTGAGCCCTTCGTGATAATTGCTAATGCTTGCTAGCGGATTCTGCACACTACTCATGATACTGTGCAAATTAGGTGAGTTCTGGTGTTGCAAATTCATACTTTGGCTGCAGGAACAGATCCATAAAAGCCTTCATTTTCTTAGGATATTTTCATAGGATCTGTAGTAAATATAAGGCGGGGGAGATGGTGGAATTTGGGAGACACGGAGTGTTTCTTTCTTCCAGCCGGACATTTTTATTTGCTGCATTACACAGCCAGCGAAAGGCCTAGCAGACTTGAATACAAATGATCATTTGCAGCAGATGCTTTATCCATCACACAGTCTACTCCAGGGGCACAAAGATAATGGGCCTGACTAGGATCATATGAAGACAAAAGGTACGGCCTACTGGGTAAGGCCAAAATGCCAACTGTACTAATCATGTATGGCACATGAGTTGGATAGCAAAACCTTCTGGAAGTACTAAATGCCCCAAATACCCAGCTCAGAGAAATGCTGAGAGTGGAATGTACATTAATTGACAATCCCATGAACAATATGTCAGGCAAATCAAATGGGTTATGGTACAATAATCAGTTTATTCCATTACTTTTGTTTCTACAAGTAAGAGTCCTGCTGATGTTAAACAAAAAAAAGCTGCAAAACTAAAATATTGCAATGTGCCTAAAGTGTAACTGTCCAGCATTTTGAATTTTTAAAAGTCCCTCTTCAGGGCAGATGCCATAAGCTATTATCTAAATTATAAAAAAAAACATGTGTGTCCCCCGAAAATTACTTTAGAGGACTAATTTGCAACTACAGCAATATGTTGAACCAGCTACCAATCCTCAGAGTGTTCTTGGTGGCTAATGATCACTGTCATTGGACAGGGAATGGATGGCATATATAGAATCCTCATTGGCATGTATGTCAGAACTGGAGATTTATGTAAATTTCATTGACATGTATGTCAGGACTTATGTCAGGAGTCTTTGGGTTTGTGTGGATTGTATCAGTTGGAAGCTTACAAGATCATTCAGAATTTATTGACATTTGCATTTGTCCTTCAGCTACTCCTTACCTGTATTCTATAGACTATGCAACTTCAAACCTCAATGAATGTAAATGATAGTCCACCAATATAGGTCTTTTGAGTGTTGTTTTATAATGTAGACCTTACTAAGAACAGCCCAAGAATGATATTTCGCATATATAAAGCTCAGCTGTGTGGTTTACAAAATGCATTCCAATTTATTTGGTTGGGGTCAGGAGAGTGAGATAAAACAGCAAAAGTGAGAGAAAGGAACCAATCATAATGCTTCATGGGATCAGGAAGGGTTTTTTTTCCACTGTTGGAACAAATTGAAGCAGTCTTTGTAAGGGTTTTTTGTCTTCCTCTGGGTCAACTATGTCTTTGGGGTTTTTATCTGGGATATGTTTATTTTCCTAGAGGTTGAACTTAATGGATTTATGTCTTTTTTTCAACCTAACATTGTAGCTATGACCTGCCAAAGGCATAAGACCAATCCAATATGGCCATATCTAGCCCTTTTTCCCCAAGCCTTACTGAAAGGTATGTACTGCTGTCTCTCCTACTAATTTGCCTGCATTGCACAAAAAAATATATGTATGCTTGACGTTAAATTTGTCATTAAAATGGTAATATTTTAAAGCAGAACTGATTTACACTACAAGAAAAAAATTAAAGCATAGTTTATTGCCTTGTGCTTCCCTGAGAAAGTCCAATAAGGCGAAGCGCGTCAGGAATAGAGACTAAAAGATATCTTTCTAAAGTTCTTCTAGCATCTCATCCCTATGTGGGATCCATGAACTGTGACTATAACACAGGAACACTATGTATGAATGTCCAAAAATACTCATTTAATAATAGGGCTTGGACCATAATGATTAGGTTTGAATGTAAAACTGTCTATCACTATATAAGTGTTTGTTACGCTTTTGAATGCATCTTTGCCTAAAAGACCTATCTATGTTTGCCTATATTTTTTTACTAATTGACCCTTGTATGCACATTACAATTGTACATTATGGCAAACTTAACTGTCAAAATCAAAACTCCTCTTCATCATGTCTTTCTATCATCACATCTTTCCATCCTCATGGTCTTCGATCACCTTGATGCCTGGTTCAGGATAATGCTACTTTGTGATGAGAAAGTAATAAAAGATAGAGAATCCAGAGGAGCCAAAATATGGGCAGATTTAAAGTTCGTTTGTAAATGTGGGCAAAATCCAAACAATAAATTTTCCTTTATTTATCCCATTGGTACAACAATCAGACACTTTCTAGACAGCAGCTGAAATGATGTCATTGGATGACATCAGAGGCCACGAGGGCCTCAGTTTTCACTGTCTGACTGTTATTCAATACAAATTTGGTTTACATGTTTTCAGCTTGTTAAGCAGAAATCCCACATGGCTGCACATGGCTGGCCTGTTAGGAGCTTGTGATTATAAGGAATAATATCGTGGCTCTCTATGCTTTTCACACACTGGTTGCAGCTCAGACGCTGTACGGCACTTTGATAGCATTCTTTGATGCACATGAGTCCAATTTCTGAATCACAAGCACAATTATTTATTTAGAAAGTATATCAGCAGGGGGAATACTTGCAGCGCAGTCTTTTTTTTGCTTATTTGTTATCTGAAAAATACAGAAGCAATAGGTACACTATTATTATAACTGTGTGCGGGTTTGTGGATATGGAATCTGTTCACTAATGTAGCAAAAATGTCTAAATAATAAGGAATAAATAAAAGTGCACAAACAAAATAGGAAAACATGTTAAAAAAAAAGATGTAATAGGTTTCAGTTACCGATAATGTTTCTGACACATCATGAACATGCTACCCTGTGCCATCTCTGTAGCATAACCTAGTGTTTCTCAACCAGGGTTCCTCCAGAGGTTGCTCGGGGTTTCTTGACCAAGGACCAGTTTGTGCCCCTCAGGTCAGTTTAGGCGACACCAAAAAAGCAATGTAAGAGGAATTCTTCCCACTGATCACCACTCTAATGTACTGTGAGCTGTGGATATAATACTTATAGAAGGGGTCCCTGAAGACCTGAAAGATATTTCAAAGGGTTCCCCATGTTAAAGAGACTTGTGTATGATGACAGCATAATCCATCCTCAATAGACTCCAAAGACTCAATACAGACTCCACAATACAAAAAGTACAGATATCCATTGAAGCTTCCCCATCTATTCTTTTGAAAAGTAAATGGAACACGGGGATGTGCCATTAGGTGCATATACTTACCACCTTGGCTGTGGTTCTTCTAAAAAATAATAAGAATTGGACCTAAAAATAGAATAGGTGTAAGACCAACAAGGCTCCACTACATGGAAGGACACTAACCTGGTACCCATTGATGTAATGGCACATCTTAGGTATGGAGTGTCATTTACATTTCATAAGTAAGGATGGCGGGAAATGGATATCTGCACTTGTGTACCTAATGTGCATATTCCTAAAGTGTGATGTGGAACAATTCATGTTCACATATCATTGAGTACAGTTAAGGATGTTATCCAAAAGGCAATCTGAAGCTCTAAATGTCCAATGCCCCTTTCTTCACCTGTATGTTTAAAGAAGCTAGAGTTTTTTTCTTCATCTTTTAATTAAATCATTGCTGTTGAACCTTCCAGTAAGATGTAGCTTATGGTTTATATTTCCCCAGGCCTGAACAGTCCCTATGGACAGTTTTGGACAAAATAAGACCCTGGGCAAATATGAAGATGGGACTTCAAATGCTCAGCATTTCAGGTCCTGCAACTTTATCATTCTGTCAATTGGGCCCTGGAAAATGTGGGGCCTTGGGCAATCAACCCCAGGGCTGGTATGCCCTATCCTGAACCCAGGCCTGCCCATTTGACTTCCAGCAGCCATGCCAGTACACACTGCTGCCACGCTCTTTATATTAGCTGGTAAAACCTTGACATTTAGCTGCTGCTACTCCTACTTACACACAGAAAGTCTGCAGGATGTGCCGAGCAGATGGAGAAAAATGAATGTAGTCAAAGGAAATGGAGATTAAAAATAAAGAAATAAAAAAAAAATTAATGTAGTTTTACATACAGTGCAATTGATTTGAAAAACAAATAGATTGTTTGTGGTTTGATAAGGAGTAGATTGTATAAAGAGAGGAGCTTGTCTATATTTCCACACAGTAAGGCAGGGAGATCGCAGACTATAATGTAAAGCGCAATACACTGGGATTTTGCAGCTCTACAAAATGACGATCCCTTCTGCTCCATGTGATGTTCCTTCCTAATCTTCACCCCCTTTAATTATTTCCATTACTCTCTGCTAATGCACAATATATTTCCTGGGCTGTCAGGCTGGTGAAGGAGTTTCAGCCCACTGCCATGGTAATAAAACAGGCTTTTACAAAATCGCAACTTAATATGGGTGTATATTGTTCTCCACAATGGAGAAGGAAGGAGACAAACAGGCCCCAGTTTCTACATCCATTAGCTACTTTCACAGTTCTTTTAAGCTGTCAGGTTGGTAAGAAGAGGCTTATTTTTGGTTCATTCTGCTTGGAGGATTCAATAGACACTTTGTGACAAATGCTGCATATTATTTTATTCCTTAATGACTTGTTTTACAAGGTGCTGGGAGTAAATTAAACTGTGAAAATTGTTATTAGACTCGTTACATTAATAGTCTGGAGTTGACATGGTTAAGCCTCTATTGGAAGGTTCTTTTATATGCCTGATTAATATGTTACGCCCAATAAAACTGGGATATATTTAATTATGTAATACTCCTAAATTATTTTCAAAAGTAAATCCACCCAGAACTTACAACGTGTTTTTTTTTTTTTGCAGATGGCAGAATATATGGTTACCCATACAGTTTGCATTGCCTAAAATGTTGGTTTTTCCTTTGGTGGCTTTGCTTTTCTTTTAAAACCAAAGTTTGCAACTTGCAAAACTACATTGCAATGAAATGTTGCAGCCTTAGAATGTTTATGCTAATCACATTCAGCATGCATTCAGGTTCTTGCAGGCTTTTACTAAGTTTTAAAGCAGAGCTAAAATGACATTCCATTCCTAAAAAAATATGTGATTACTCCATTGTGCTGTCCCCTGCACTTGCTTAAACAGAATAAACCCCTGGCCAACATGATCCGAAATGTATGTAATCTCAGCCAGGCCAATTAAGATGATTTAAGATTGCAACAAGGAAGAAGATGGCGGCACCCAGCAACAGAACAGGAACAGGTGAATATAACTGGGTTTAGTTCCACTTTGAGTGGATTATGTGAGAGAACTGAAACATGCAAATACCTATTCTTGTAAATTAATAAGTATATTCTGTGCTCCAGTTGTTTCCAATATGCATATTAAAGGCCATCTCCAGCCAAATATAATTGCTTCATTTTTTCTCCCGAAGCTGGCGACATTGCCTGGCACTTCAAGGTACAGCGGTGCATGTTACCTTCTCCCCTCTGATAGTGTTCAAGACTAGCAGTCAGGTTCTTGACCCAAGCACAGCCACCAGGCCATCAATGCCAATTATTTTAATGGTAGCCCTGGAGAAGAAAGGAGTGGTAAAGCAGTGATGGTAAGATTAGTAAGAAATGTTTGAGGGTCTTTTCCAGTGATGATGTCTCTTTACTTTGCAGGAGCAAAGGTACAGTGTCTCTTTCAATTGAAAATACCAAACTTATGCTTTTAGGGTTCAACGTGCACAGTAACACCGGGTTTTTTTGCTTAGAAGAAAAATTCAAAGCAAGTATTACCGGCATATTCAATGTGTACAAATATGAGAGGCAGCTGTAAAAAAAACTCAAGGCTGACTCTCCTCTGGAAGAAATGTCCTTCCTTCTCTCCATTTGTGTCACAAAGATTTGCAGTGGGTACTCAGAACGAACAAAAGAAAATACATACAAAAAGGGATCAAATAAAATAACCTTCACAAAAGAAGTTTTAAATGATGGCAATAAAACAACTTGAGAAAGATCAATTCTTAGAACAAGATGGGTCTTCCAATACTTCCCATTTAAATGAACAACAATGTTTCTTTTATGTAACAATAAAAATTGCTCTACTCTGTTTGTGCAAGCTCACATCAATATAAATATATATTCATACACAGACACACAATTATGATTTCTGTCTGATGTGTTTATGTGTTTTTATATATGTCTATACCCACAAAGTATCTCAAGCTGTCCTGTGGTACCTGGTACCAGGACAAGAAAGGTGTAGGGGTGACTGCTCCATGCATCTGACATTTTTCCAACTTCCAGGTATATGAAATATATCACCCGGCAATCCACATGATCCAAAAATAAAACATAATTAATCAGACTACACCACCTGTTTTATCGCGCCCAATTCTAATGCTCACATACCCATTTTAGGCACTTTCTGCAATGGGCAATGGGTCAGCTTGTGAACTCATACTGGTCTACTGGTCTGCAATATGTTATGTTTTCTGACACCTTTCTCTCATGTCGGCCAACAAATTGATTAACAGTAACACTTTTGTAGGATTAGACCTGACAGGTCAGCCTTCCTCACCCCTCACGTGGGCAATATTGAGCCTTTGTGCCCTTATGATCTTGTTGCAAATTCAAAAATGTTTATTCCTTTTGCATACAAGGAACACATCACCGTGTCATATGGGAAATGTTCTTTCCCAGTGATCTATTCCTCATAATTTGAAACTTGACAAAATCCCTATGTTTGCCCACTTTTTTCTGCTACTAAACACATAACATGACAGCACCATTCACTTGCTGCATTAAAAATCCTAAACCTTTCACAGGTTCTGCTATAATGAGATCAATGTTACCTGTCAGTGCTTTTAGTTAAAAAATAACCCATAAAAAAGGTTACTTCCTCTAAGGACTTGAAGCTAGAAGGGGTGGCAGCGTACTGTCATAAAGATATGTTTGGGTTGTATTTGTATAATATTGGTATGATGTTGTGATGTTTAGTAAAGTATTGTGCTAATAAATGGCTGTTATGGCTATTTAACCCAATAATTGGTGTGGAGTGTTTATTGGGTGAACAGGGGTGTAAATGGCCATTAAAGGGGGTACCTTTCAAGTACAGTTTTACCAAAATTGAGTCACTGGAAATACGCAGAATGTGTCGTTGGTCTGTCGGCGATATGTATTTCTGAATCACATTAAGAGAAGAGCACCTACAGGCCAACGCTACAATTTCAAAACTGCAAAGTGATTCAGATGTAGGATTCCCTGAAGCCCACTAAGCCAGCAAAATACATTCTTGGTGCGTCAAAATCACCAACATAGAGAAGGGGCCTTCTATGGGATGCATATTGATGGGAGACAGATTTCTCTTCTGTGACTGTTTCCTAAATAAAAAAAATAATAGGACTTTGAACACCTCTTGTTTTGATGCACTTAGATGTATTAAGCTGATTTATTCTGAAAATTGAATTGGCCGTTAACTAAAAGCAATCCAGCTGGTAACACGGGTGATTTTACATTTGACCCTTCTTTATCAACGGAAAAGCATTGTCCAGACTTCATCTTTAATCCCCTGTATTAAGAAAATTACATTACTGTATCAAAACAGTAAGCACTTGCTTGCAGATTGAAATATTGGTAGACTGAGATTATGAACTTTACTACCATACAGCTTTACAAGCTTCTCTCTCAAAGACCAGGGACTGCCCAGCCAACAGGAGATTGATCCAAATGCACTATGTTTAATTACATATGTGTTCTATCAATAGTTCCTTCTGAACCCACCATCATGCACAATGTACTACGGACTGAGTTAATGAGGGGTTTAGTCTTGAGCCTCCAGCCTTTAATGGAACCTTACTACAGAGTTCGACTGGCTTACTGCATTATACAAAGCTTTTCTACATTTCACTTTAGAAAGTGAAGCTTAAAGGGAATGAAGTGTTTCTGAGCATATTTTTTTATATTGTGTTCAATAACAAAAGATTGAAATAATATGTGTGTTAAAAACAGTTCCATTTGTTTGAGGGATGGTACATATCTTGGCAAAGCTATGGCAATTTCTGTAGGCTGAAAGGGGTTTACCAGTAATCTTGGAGCCTGGTCAAGGAGAAAAAGAGTGGTCTCTCCAGACATTGTTTGACCTTCAGGGATCTTAGAGCTGTGGGAGCCCCAAGATGTTGCTCTCCTTCCCATACCACCCCCATACCACAATCTTCTTTAGTAGATTCAGTAACCCAATGGTAGAATGAATTATATTACTTCCTCCAGTTTCGGGGTCTTCTCTTCCAAGCAACTACCCGTGGTCACTAACCCCAGTTTTCCTCCGGAGTCTACTCACATGTGTTACTGATAAGTAAATCTTCCGAGTGACCATAACTGTAATGTACTGTGTATAGTAAATATAACTGGAGTTTTCTGAAGAAATAAAAGGGATTTCCCAATGTTAAAAATATTGAGAAAAGACTGACGTAAGCAGTTCATTCATTTTTTATCCAATAAGACACACCGTTGCACTACATAGTTGTTGGTAGGTCTAAAGGAGATTGTACAGATGGTAACATTTATGGTCAGCTTATGCTTAACAAGCAACTTGGCATGAAACAAATCTACTACTAGATAAATAGTAAGTGGTTAAATACTTAGCTATGTCAATCCTAAACATAAGTCCTTTGTTTGCCATTTTGTACTGGGTTGACTGCCAAAATAATAAATCCTATTTCCTCATGGGTCTAAGAGGTGATTGACAACACATATATGGTTCAATGATGGCTTTATTCATCAGGGCTCATTTTACCCTCAGTCCTACCTTTACTGACACTGATCATGGCAGAAGGATCTCCAATACTTTCCCTGAGAAGATAAACTCCGTTTGTGCAGCCTAGTGGGTTGTTGCTGCACAAGGTGAGCTCCTCTGGGACCATAGTCATCCACATGGCATTTCTAAATTGTTCGGTTCTCTCTGTTGTCATTTGTGCCATTGGCTGATTAGAAAAGTTGCTATTATTACTGGCAGCCTCTCTGATCAGTTTGAAACTAACAAAAAAGTAAGGCTAGTAAAGTGTGACTTGGTGTGGCTTCCATGGCTTCCATATGTATTTGCGAATACATGCAACTAAAACTTATTAAAAGTCCTGAAAGAGGGCTGTCAGATTTACTGTAAATATTTATATTAAAAAGAAGACAAAAAGCTGCCATTGTGTTTTTTTTCTTTACAGTAAAACTGATTATCTGAATATATCATAACTTTTTTAAAATATGTAAGTTAAAAAAGAAATTGAGGCATTTCAGCCCTCCTAGAACCCCACCCTAACAATATATATATAAAAGGAATATTTTTTGAGAAAATATTTGATCAGTTCCAATTTTTGGTCCACTGTTTCTTCTGCTGACAGCCCTCTTTCAGGACTTAAAATGACATTGGAGCTCCTCTCAGTCCTGGATACTGTAGGTCCAGCCTTTAGGAGGTCACACCTCCGAGAAGGCAGACATGGCTAG